>NW_027196274.1:0-99501 GCF_038502225.1 Cherax quadricarinatus | reverse complement strand
TCAACCGTACAAGGAATCTTCTATTTGAAGACAGAAAATCTTGGTAAAACCCTTGGTAATAGATACTGAGCCTGAAGTCGATGTAATCAGTTCCTCAGCCTGGAGTCGATGTAGTCAGTTCTTCAGCTTGAAGTCGATGCAATCAGTTCCTCAGCCTGGAGTCGATGTAATCAGTTCCTCAGCCTGGAGTCGATGTAATCAGTTCCTCAGCCTGAAGTCGATGTAATCAGTTCCTCAGCCTGGAGTCGATGTAATAAGTTCCTCAGCCTGAAGTCGATGTAATCAGTTCCTCAGCCTGGAGTCGATGTAATCAGTTCCTCAGCCTGGAGTCGATGTAATCAGTTCCTCAGCCTGGAGTCGATGTAATCAGTTCCTCAGCCTGGAGTCGATGTAATCAGTTCCTCAGCCTGGAGTCGATGTAATCAGTTCCTCAGCCTGGAGTCGATGTAATCAGTTCCTCAGCCTGGAGTCGATGTAATCAGTTCCTCAGCCTGGAGTCGATGTAATCAGTTCCTCAGCCTGGAGTCGATGTAATCAGTTCCTCAGCCTGGAGTCGATGCAATCAGTTCCTCAGCCTGGAGTCGATGCAATCAGTTCCTCAGCCTGGAGTCGATGTAATCAGTTCCTCAGCCTGGAGTCGATGCAATCAGTTCCTCAGCCTGGAGTCGATGTAATCAGTTCCTCAGCCTGGAGTCGATGTAATCAGTTCCTCAGCCTGGAGTCGATGTAATCAGTCCATCAGTCTTGATAAATATACGTGGGATAATGTACTGCAGACTGGTGAGGTATGTTGAAAATGGTGTAAAATGGCGAAAAGCAAATTAGGTTAATTTTGTCCCAGGATGCGACCCACACAAGTCGACTAATACCCAGGTACCCATTTTGCTGATGTGTGAACAGGGAGAGCACTTGTCTTATAGAAACACGTCTTAATGTTTTCCAGCCCTACCGGGGATTCAATCCCTGGACTTCAGTGTGTGAGCTGAGTGCGCTAGCCATCGAACTACGTGACACCTGTGCAACATTTCGGTATCATAACTGTTGAAACGTTTCGCCTACACAGTAGGCTTCTGGGCACATCTTCATAAGAACAAGAACACTTCACCACTGGATAACGCTTATTTATATTTGGAATAACGCTTATTTATGTTTGGAATAACGCTTATTTATATTTGGGATAACACTTATTTATATTTGGAATATTATTATTATAATCAAAAAGAAGCGCTAAGCCACAAGGGCTATACAGCGCTGCAGGGTAGGGAAGGAAGCGAGGGTATTGGATGGCAGAAGGGAGGAGGGATGATCAGTAGGTTACAGAAAACAGCGGGGCAGGGGATAGTACGGGGGTAGGGGGTAGCAAAAGATTTAAGTAGAAAGGGCTGAAGGTATCAGAATTTGTGAAGTCAGTTGTTGTCAAAAAGTCAATGAGAGAGTCTGGATGAAAGGTGGGTCCATCAGCGAGAAGGGAAGGTAAAGAGAGAGCAGCAGAGCGAAGACGACGACGGAGGTAAATTCTGCGTGCTCGTTGATAAAGTGGGCAGTCCAACAGAATGTGGCTGACTGATAATGGAACTTGGCAATTCTCACAGAGGAGCAGGGCGCCTCTCCATGAGATATCCATGAGTAAGACGAGTATGACCAATGCGAAGATGGGAGAGAGTAGTCTCTCAACCTCGACACTGGTGATAAGAAGACGGCCAGTAACCTATACTCGGTTTAATAGATTGAAGTTTGTTGCCGAGCATAGTAGACCAACGTTGTTGCCAACGGGTGTGAAGTTGGGAAGATATTGCAGCAAAATAGTCCGTAAATGGAATACCTCTACATGAAACTGGTAGGTCATGTACTTCTGACCGTGCAGCAGTGTCTGCCTGTTCATTGCCCTGTACGTCAACATGACCAGGGACCCAACAAAAAACAGTATCTTTATGCTTGGTAAAGATGCGGCGTAGCCAAAGTTGGATACGGAGGACTAAGGGGTGAGGTGTATCAAATTTCTGTATAGCCTGTAAAGCACTAAGGGAGTCTGAGACAACCACAAATGATGACACAGGCATAGATGCAATACGGATAAGTGCTGTAAGGATGGCATACAATTCAGCAGTAAAAATACTAGCCAAAGATAGTAAATGCCCTTGTACGACGCTGTCCGGAAACACTGCTGCGAATCCTACGCCGTCAGAAGACTTAGAGCCATCTGTGTACACAGCAATGGCATAAGAATGAGAGTGAAAGTGGTCAAGAAAATGAGAGCGGGAAGTGATCGTAGACAGTTGGGCTTTCGAGCAAGGGAGAGAGAAGGAACAGACTCGAACAGCTGGAACTTCCCAGGGGGGTAGGGAAAAGTGAGATGCTACATGTACATAGAAAGGTGGTAATTGAAGAGAAGACAAGAGCGAATGAAGGCGAAGAGAGAAGGGACGGAGTAAACAGGGGCGGCGAACAAATAAAGAATGTCTACTAATATCAGTGACCATTCTATAAATGGAAGGATTGCGGAGATCATGAGAGCGTACATAGTAGCGAAGGCAGTGGGCATCACGGCGATCGGATAAGGATGGAACGTTCGCTTCTGCATAGAGGCTCTCGACAGGGGAAGAGCGAAAAGCACCAAGGCATAAACGTAATCCTTGGTGATGAATGGGGTTAAGGCTAGAGAGAGTAGCAGGAGATGCCGCTGAATAGATCTGGTCACCATAATCAACTTTCGATAAGATAAGGGTGGAATGTAGGCGAAGGAGGGTTCGACGATCAGCTCCCCATGAAAGATGAGCAAGGGTTTTAAGGAGGTTCAGCCGGCTGTGGCAAGTTGCCTTCACAGAGGTAATGTGAGGTTTCCAGGATAACCTACGATCAAAGAGGAGGCCCAGAAACTTGACTGTATCACGTTCAGGGATACGGGAGCCATAGAGGTACAAAGGATGATCGGAGATGACAGAGCGTCTAGTGAAAGTAATTTGGTGGGTTTTAGTGCTGGAAAATTTAAACCCACGTGTGGTGGCCCAATTGGAAACACGGTCGACTGCATGCTGGAGAGAAACTGTAATAAGGTGACAGTCAGCGCCTGCACAGGCAATAGCGAAGTCATCAACATAGAGTGATGACCAAATATTTGATGGAAGACTAGAGGCCAAATCATTAATAGCAAGGAGAAAAAGTGTTGTGCTCAGAACACATCCCTGGGGGACACCTTCAGCTTGGATAAAGTCCGGGGAGAGCACATTATTAACACGGAAATGCCTGTCAGTTAAAAAGTTCTTAAGGAAGGATGGTAGATTGCCTCGAAGGCCTAAGGAGTGGGCTTGGGCTAAAATATTATACCTCCAAGTTGCGTCATATGCCTTCTCAAGGTCAAAAAATATGGCAATAACTGAGTGGTTATTTGCAAAGGCATTACGAACATACGTATCCAAGCGTAGTAAGGGGTCTATAGTAGAACATCCCTTACGAAAGCCATATTGACGAGTGGAGAGACTGTTGTGTGTCTCTAAATACCACACTAAACGTCTATTTACTAGGCGTTCCATCACTTTGCAAACTGCACTGGTAAGAGCAATGGGACGATAGTGGGAGGTTTCATGTCCCGTAGTGCCTGGTTTGCGGAAAAGGAGAACAATGGCGGATTTCCACAGCTGTGGAAGAACTCCTTGTGACCAAATAAGATTGTAAAGGCGTAATAGGACTGCAAGGGCTGACTGATGTAAATGTTGTAGCATACGAATATGAATGTCGTCGGGCCCAGCTGCCGATGATCGGCAAGCTGAGAGTGTTGCCTCCAGTTCTTGAAGTGTAAAAGGCACATTATACTGTTCTTCTCTGAGAGAAGAAAAGTCCAAGGGTGCTAACTCTCTGGCAGACTTTGAGGAAAGAAATGAGGGGCATAGATGGAGTCCCTGAGAAATACGGACCAGATGATTGCCAATTTTATTGGCAACATCTAGTGGGTTTGCTATATCAACACCGGCAACCCGCAGAACAGGAGCTGGGTCAGGAGAATATTTACCACTCAGTTTTCGTACTTTTTTCCAGACTGCACTCATAGAGGAAGCAGAGGTGATGGTGGAGACATAATCTCGCCAGCAAGTGCATTTAGCATCACGGATGACATGGCGAGCGATCGCACGCTTCTGCTTAAATTCAAGAAGTCTCTCTGTGGTTCTATTGTACTGGTACCTGCCCCATGCAGCGCGTTTCAAACGTACTGCACGAGCACAAGCAGGAGACCACCAAGGCACGCATTTCTGAGAATGCCTGCCCGAAGTTTGGGGTATAGAATGAGAAGCTGCGGTTAAAACGGAGGACGAGAAGAGGTGTAAAAGCTCATCGATGGAGGACGAAGAAGGAACCTCTCTAAAAACAGTTAGGTGTGAGTAAAGGTTCCAATTTGCCTGATCAAATTGCCAGCGTGGGATGCGAAGAGGTGGTGAATATGAAGGGGAAGTAAGAATGACTGGGAAATGATCGCTGTCATGTAAGTCTGGAAGAACAGACCAAGTGAAGTCTAATGCGGTGGAGGAAGAGCAGACAGAGAGATCGATGCAAGAGAGAGTGTGAGTCCGAGGATCAAAATGGGTGTGAGTACCTGTATTTAAAACATGGAGGGGGTGGGTGGCAAGAAAAGCCTCTAACTGAATGCCACGGGAATCACAGTGAGACCCCCCCCCAAGAGGAAATGGTGGGCATTAAAATCACCAAGTAACAGAATCGGTGGTGGTAATGACGAAACAAGAAAGGCAATATCCGGAATAGATAATGCCCGAGAAGGAGAGAGATATAAAGAACAGAGCGTATACCACCTATGCAAGTGGATACGGGCTGCTGTGTAATGCAGTGAAGTACGAACAAATAGCTGATGGTACGGAATATCAGTGCATAGAAGAAGGGCACTTTCATTAAAGGTCCCATCAGGAAAAGGATCTGAAGAATACAATATATTATAGCCTGAGATGGGAGAGATAACAGCAGAGTGTAATTTTGGTTCCTGTAAGCAAACACCAACAGGGGAAAACTGGGAGAGTAACATCTGAAGCTCACCCCGATTACCCCTGAGGCCGCGTATATTCCACTGTAAATAGGCCATGATTGGCAATGATAAAGATACCTGAAATCCACAGGTAAGGGTTCCTACGGACAAGAGGGGTTAGAAAAGTCCACATGCGGAGGCAGTGGAAAACGTTCAAGCAGCGAAGGAACGGTGTGCTGTGAAGAAAGGAGTTGCGCAGATGGAGTAGAGGAGAGAGAAGGAGAGGAGGGTGGATCAGTGTCCATTGATGGTTTGGTCTCTGCAATATATTCAGAGATTGCTTCAAGTGTTTCAGAATTCAGAGAAGTCATATGGGAGACAATATTGGAAATGGTAGGGGGAGGATGAGTAAAGATTGGAACTGTAATGGACTGTACCAAGGTAGGGGGGGACGGAAGGGTGGAGGGAACTGGAGAAGCATGGAAGGGGACAGAAGAGGCAGAAACCTGGGAGGTGGCAGAAGAGGAAGAAACTTGGGAGGGAACAGGGGAGGAAGGTACAGTACGAGGAGGGTGAACCTCTACACTTGTAACAGAGCCAGTGAGAGGGGGAGAACCAGGTACAGAGACAGGGAAGGGAAAATGAGGAGGTGGAAGATGGGTAGGAGGTGTTAACAGACCTTTTTTTGACTTTTGAGAAGTAGAGGGACGATTGGGAGGAGGTGTCATACGAGATCTCGTCGCTACTGAGGCTTGTGAGAGAGAACACGAAGAAGCAAGATCAGACTGAGACGCTGAAGTAGGGACGTCTGAGCCGAGGACAGCAAAAGAATTAGCTACAGGAGTGACTATGGGAGAGGTAACCACAGAGGTGGGTGCAGAAGATGGGATACCAGAAGTGGGGGGACGTTTTGAAACACGGGAATAAGAAACACGAGGTAGTCTCCCTTGGAGGCAGAGATGAGAAACTGCCATGGCATAAGGGAGACCTTCTGCCTCTTTGAGGTAACGGATTTCCCGCTCGTTTAAGTAGACTTGACAACGGCGAGAGTACGAAGGGTGAGCCTCATGACAATTAAGGCAAGAGGGAGGTCGATTGCAAGACGTATTAGAATGGTCATCAGCACCACAGACTGGGCATTCGGCGATAGATCTGCAATATTTCGCTGGATGGCCAAATCGCCAGCAATTTCTACACTGTTGCAGTGTAGGGATCACCTTTCGAACTTGTAACCGATGTCCTGCTACATAAACTGAGGATGGGAGTTCACGGCTGTCAAAAGTTAAATGAGCCACATTGCTAGGGTATCGTCTCCGCCCGCGGGCAGGAAGAACGTAAGTGTCTACCTTGAGGATTGGGAGATCTTGGAGTTCCAGCTGTTCAAGAATGTCAGTGCCACATGTCTGGAAATTTTGTTGAACTATGGTATGGGGCAGAATGATGGTACCACTACAAGAATTGAGGGAATGATGCTTTTCAATAGTTACAGGAAGAGTATCGATATGGGAAAGACGAGAAAGCTCATGAGCCTGGGTAGCATTCTGTACGGTGACGATGCGCATACCGCTCTTAAGAGCATGAAAAGAAATATCTTTACCAACATGGCGTAGGAGTGCCTTGCCAATACTGTGGTCAGAAAGATAGGCAGTAGAGGAAGTCGGTCGTAAAGTGAAGAATTTAGTCCATTGTGCAGTCTGAAACTGAGTGTGGAAAGATAGTGAAGGACGTGTCGATCTTTTCTGAGAAGAACGAGAAGATGGAGAAGTATCATCAGCAGGTAATTGTCGTTGTCATTTAGGCGTGGGACCAGAGTTGGTCCGACGTGGAACGGGCCGGCGATTCGAAAATTGCCGCACCGTAGAGGGAGAGGCCGGAAGCATAGTCAGAGGAGAGCGAAGGTCAGATAAATCGAAGGAGTCAGTCGAGACCTCAGTACCTGAAGAGGGTGAGGAAACAGCACCGGCAAGAGGTACAGAGGCATGAGGAGTGTCCAAAGAGTGGTCCAAAGATGAGGTGGGGTCAGAATGGGGTGCAGTATCAAGAAGGGGCCCGTGGGTAGCAGGTTCGTGGACTAGGGCTGCCATGATTAGGTTACTTCTTTCTTTTTGTTTTTAAGAAAAAAAAGTAAAGAAAATAAAATAAAAAAAAGAATAAAAAAAGGGGGGACTGGGGAGGGATAGTTCCTAGGAGAAATGAAAGGGCCAGAAATCTCCCTCCGCGCCCAAGAGGACCTCAGCACCGCAAGTAGCACAGATGCAGCATGGAACCCGTGCCATACCCTACCCATCATGCCAGTAAACCGGCAATCCAGGATAGCAACCTCACATCTGCCGAGCTACCTCGGTGGACAAAAGAGAGGGCGGCCGGAAATCCGCCACAAAGCATACCTCCTTCGGCCACCACCCCCGGAATCCGAAAGGTGGCTTCCAGAGATACACCCGTCGCCCGAGAGAGACCCAAAGCCACCCTCCGGGATACCGGAGAGGGATCAGGACATCCCCAGGCAATCCAGATTCCACGGCAAACTACGCCACCGCCAAGAACCTCAACGGAATGGGATGGACCCCGGTACCCTTTCCCCTACCTAGGAACTAGCGTGCCTGTGGAAAAAAAAAAAAAGGAAGGGCAAAAGGGAGGGGTGGGGAGGAGGAGGAGGAAAGGAAAAAGGGGAGGATGGGGAGGATGGGATAGGGAACGGGGGATTGGGGGGTAATTAGGTTCGGTCTGAGGAAGTAGACCGACAGGTCTAATTCCTCAGACCAAGAGCCTCTTCACCACGCCAAGGAGCCCCCCTTGAAGAGGTATATTTGGAATAACCTTTATTTATATTTGGAATAACACTTATTTATATTTGGGATAACGCTTCTTATTTATATTTGGAATAACACTTATTTATATTTGGAATAACACTTATTATTTATATGCACTTGCTCTCTCCCCATGTAGGTCTCTTACTTAATAAAGTAACACTGGGTGGGCTGAATTGTATCATTATAATATGACATTATTCAGCATCTGCGTCTCCGGTTTTCCATCGAGTACCTATTTTAAACCATTGCGAACTTGAAGATTAACACTAATCAATCACAATGCGTGGTGACGATAATGCGACACAGTAACTATGACAACGCCTGAGCTAACAAGACATATGTAGACATTAGGTAGGTTTATCAACTTGCTGGTATTGTTTACCATTTATATGATGAATGTCTGAGCTACACAGTGAACATGAACTGTTTATGTATGAAAAATGTGTTGCTTCTCACTACGTCATGACAAAGCCTGTCCATCCATGATGCCACAATACAAGAACCAGCACATAATATACGAAGGACTTGCGAGTGCAACACCACACATCAAAAAACTTAGAAACACTTGTTCTGAAAGCAACACAATATACAATTACTTTTGACAGCATTACAAGGATGACATACAAACGACTATAGAAATACGAGAAATGTTTAATTGTGAGCCATACGTTTTCCAATAAGAGCGTTTTCTGTAACATATCTCTCCTATTAACTTTGAGTTAAGACTTAGTACTGCTATTTTTGGCCTAAAACGTAATAATCACAATATTTAACGCGGGATAAGTAGTGTTATAAAAACTTGTGTCGACCTGTGTAAATATTATTTGAAGTCATTAATTGTGCAAATTAGCCAGTAAAATGCAAGCTTTTTATACCACAGTTTTCGAGGCTCAAATATTGTACCAATTATTAGCGTAATAATAAAATGCATTAAATTCTTTGCCTGGTTTCATTCATGTAAATGTCTTAATTTTTTTAGGCAATACAACCACAATTATTCGTGTATCCTCTCCGCCCAGCAGTCCAAGCTGAGTTCCCAGCCTCCTCTCAGCTTCCTCACATTATCCATTTACTTTACATTTCCCATTCCACAGAAGCTGTTTACCTCACCATTCCTCACCAATCCCCATATATTTACCTCACCCTTCCTTTAATACTATTGCTTCTACAACTACATGAAAGAATAATCTGTCTTACTGAAAAACAAAATCTCCTGTTGACCAGTTCATAAAATCCACTCCAGTCATAATATAATTGCCCCCATCCTTGTCTATTAATGGGGCAAATCAAAGAAGTGCATTACAGTGAAAAACCAAGAAGAGTTAAGAAGAGTTATGTACATTGCAGAGACACTCGAATAAATAACTTTCCCTGTGTCCAGTAATGACAGCTTCCTAATAATCCAAAAAATCACGTACAAAAATACCACCCCCAAAATATTTTAAAACGAAACAGGTAACGCGAGACACTTACAGCCCAACGATTATATACAGTAATATGCAACCACTAATAAAGTATGATGTCAGTCACTAGAAGCAGTCTTATTGTGCTCGATGAAAGACATCACCACAAATTTAATACAATTGGCAAAAACGCCAATGTTCTAAACTAAGCATTCAACTTAGTAAGATGTAACAACTTAGTAAGATGTAACAACTTAATAAGATGTAACAACTTAGTAAGATGCAACAACTTAGTAAGATGTAACAACTTAGTAAGATGTAACAACTTAGTAAGATGTAACAACTTCGTAAGATGTAACAACTTAGTAAGATGTAACAACTTAGTAAGATGTAACAACTTAGTAAGATGTAACAACTTAGTAAGATGTAACAACTTCGTAAGATGTAACAACTTAGTAAGATGTAACAACTTAGTAAGATGTAACAACTTAGTAAGATGTAACAACTTAGTAAGATGTAACAACTTAGTAAGATGTAACAACTTAGTAAGATGTAACAACTTAGTAAGATGTAACAACTTAGTAAGATGTAACATCTTAGTAAGATGTAACAACTTAGTAAGATGTAACAACTTAGTAAGATGTAACATCTTAGTAAGATGTAACATCTTAGTAAGATGTAACATCTTAGTAAGATGTAACAACTTAGTAAGATGTAACAGCTTAGTAAGATGTAACATCTTAGTGAGATGTAACATCTTAGTAAGATGTAACAACTTAGTAAGATGTAACAACTTAGTAAGATGTAACAACTTAGTAAGATGTAACAACTTAGTAAGATGTAACAACTTAGTAAGATGTAACAACTTAGTAAGATGTAACAACTTAGTAAGATGTAACAACTTAGTAAGATGTAACAACTTAGTAAGATGTAACAACTTAGTAAGATGTAACAACTTAGTAAGATGTAACAACTTAGTAAGATGTAACAACTTAGTAAGATGTAACAACTTAGTAAGATGTAACAACTTAGTAAGATGTAACAACTTAGTAAGATGTAACAACTTAGTAAGATGTAACAACTTAGTAAGATGTAACATCTTAGTAAGATGTAACAACTTAGTAAGATGTAACAACTTAGTAAGATGTAACATCTTAGTAAGATGTAACAACTTAGTAAGATGTAACATCTTAGTAAGATGTAACAACTTAGTAAGATGTAACATCTTAGTAAGATGTAACAACTTAGTAAGATGTAACATCTTAGTAAGATGTAACAACTTAGTAAGATGTAACATCTTAGTAAGATGTAACAACTTAGTAAGATGTAACATCTTAGTAAGATGTAACAACTTAGTAAGATGTAACATCTTAGTAAGATGTAACAACTTAGTAAGATGTAACAACTTAGTAAGATGTAACAACTTAGTAAGATGTAACAACTTAGTAAGATGTAACAACTTAGTAAGATGTAACAACTTAGTAAGATGTAACAACTTAGTAAGATGTAACATCTTAGTAAGATGTAACAACTTAGTAAGATGTAACATCTTAGTAAGATGTAACAACTTAGTAAGATTTAACAACGCTCAACGTTTCTAGCAGGATATAAAAGCTTACTCAAGCTATCACACACAAACCAATATATGAATATTTATAATAAAATCTTCATATTTGCACCATCACTGCCTAATTCTAATTTAAACTTTACTTTGAACATGATACACCTGTTTTTAAATTTTTAAATTGAAGAGAACCTCTGTATAATATATACATTTTTTAATTTTGATGAAACTAGACTCGCCCAAACAAAAACCAGCTTGAATCTTACAGGAAGCTAGGTAGACGAGTAGTGTCAGCACATCAAGGTCATTAAGACTAGTGGTATACAAGTGACACTCAGTCATTCCACGATATTCAAGTTACTGCAAGGAAATCACAGCACTAATAAAGCGAGAAATACGAAAATATTTAAAGTTTAAACCCTGAGAAAGATATCCCTGAATTTCATCATCACAGCAACTTGTACATCAGTGCACACCAATGTAAAAGTACTGAGTGTGCCTAAGTTTGAATCACTGTTAAATATTGTAATGCATTGAAGATTTGAAGAAAAACAGAAGAGATATTCAGAGATATTCACTGATATCACAATTTCTTCAAGAAAAATGGCAAGTTATAACATGAACAGCCAAAAATTAATTCAGATCTTCCACTAAGAGACACCAGCTTTGAAGCTAAGCTGTGGAGTAATATTTGATGCACCTTATTTATACGGGTAGCACAGACAACGATCAAAGTTGAAGGATTTTCTGGGAGTTGAGTAGAAAAGTACGATTGTCTTAATGCAGGAGTGAATCATGTGTACCAGAAACGTAACGGTGATTAAGGCCTCTTCGATCTATTTATCTTCCTCCTCAAAGAACGGAGAGAAAACCTATGATTATTTCCCGATTAATCTTGGGGCCGTGGTGAGGAAAAGTCATTCAAGTCTTATTCATATATTTTTCTAAATTCTGTGGCTGAGAATGTTACTTTCATTAATGAGAAATACGTCAAGAAAGGATAATACGTCACATTTTCCTTCCTCATTAAAAATTCTACAGTCAGTTCTGCTGAGACAAGTCTAGAGGTAATGACCAAGATGTCATAACCATGTTACTCCACTCTTAGGTGTTTTTACTCAAGAAACGTTTACCTTGTGCAGCAGACACATCTGTCGAATACGTAGGTGTTTGTATTACTTGGGACAGTAGTAATATGGTAAGGTAATTTTGAGGTGATTAAGTTCTCTGCCGAAATTGAAGGTGCTCTTTCCCTTTTGTTAAAGCTGAGCCATAAGACCCGGAAGTGAGGTGTAATAGTTTAGAGATGACATCTCAGGTGTGCAAGACCCACTACTGGAAGTAGGTCATGTCGAACATCCATGTACCAAGTTTGAAATGACTTTTTTTTTATGGAATCACATGACCCATTATTACAATTTGCTAAGTGTAAGTTTTAATTTTACGCATACAATTCAGTGTAAAATAAAATCTTCCGCTAAACATGATACATTAAAATAATAGGTTCGAAGTTGTTGTGAAGTATTCACAAGCTACTGGACAAATATCAGTGTTCCAATGTTTTATTAATCTAGATAAATTGACACACACCCCAGTAAAATTTTACATTTCATAAATATTTTCTTAAATTAACATTGCATTTACAAAGTTTAGAGCAGTGCACAATATTTTCTCAATTCGGTACAAAACATTTACGGTTTTTAATCCTTAAGAAAAGGCATTCTGTTCTTCTAAGACAGAAAATCTATTTTGTTTAATTGACAATTTGACTCATTTTATAATCCAATGACAGTGAAAATCTTTCTTTATGAAACATCAGTGTAAAAAATGAGTGAGATCAGAAAAGGAAGCCTTATTTTATCTAACGGAAACAGCTACACTTTATTAATATTTTAAATAAGCAAATTAGAACCTACAGATCATAATATGATCCCGAATAATTCTAAGAGGAAGAGAAGTGGCGTTGAGAGTCTGAAGTTGATCAGGAAAGGTCATATCAAGATATCTAAAGGAAAGTATGGAGGATAAAATTAAATGTCTCATATCATGGAATACGTAAAAATCTGATATTATTTTACAGATGTTTGGTCGTATATTTTCAGGAGAGTGATTCTTTTAAGTTCCAATTTCCGGACTTCACGGCGTGTTGTTCAAGAGTTTCTCAGTCTCTTAAAGGTGTTGGTATACTTCGACATTTACGCAGCCTAAAGAAACCTATCAACCTCAGCTGATGGGTCTCTTGGGAGGATTAATTATTTGCTAGTATATCTCTCGAGGGAGAAGTTTATTATAATGGTTTTTAAAATATGTTTTCTTGGTCTCTTTAGTGAGCTAAGCTTCAGAGAAAAGGAATACGTGATATATATTATACCTTCGGCGGAGGTACGTCCAAAACACATCAAGTTATTATTAATATTAATATTATTATTATTATTATTATTATTATTGTTGTTGATGCTCTTGTTAGTTTTAAGTAATATATTGATACTACTCATAATAATAATAATAATAATAATAATAATAATAATATTAATAAAAAGAAGAAGAAGAAGAAGAAGAAGAAGAAGAAGAAGAAGAAGAAGAAGGGAAGTAAATGATGAGTTCTTCATCCAATTTGCTCTACTCCTCATTGCCAATAACTTGCAAATTCAGGTTCTTAGCAGATTCCAACTTAACATACCTGTGTGTTTTAGTGTATGATTAATGTTTCTTAGATAACTAGAGAATCCCTCTTCAGCTTAGCTTCAAACCTAATGTCTCTTAGTTCTTGTAATTTACATTACTGAACAAAAACATTCATATTCTTTGACATGTTTATCTCCAGCATATGAGTTTAATGTTTTGTCCAGGACCAGATATAACACCGTATTAAAGATTACTAAGCCTGACCACGGGGTTTGCCACGGGGGTGTTGACCTCCGATACCCCCTCAAGGTATGTGCTATCAATGTATAGCTTTCAGGAGCTAGAACACTAGGAAATGATAGATATCGTATTTTTCACAATTATTGTCTTAATGACAAATATTCAGAATATATTTTATAGTGTTTTACTATTGCATATCCCTGTTGAGTGGCTGTCAGTAACTTAAGTGTGTTTCTGAACGAGCCAGGAGATCGGCCGCTGCCTGGTCTAGTTCAAGAACAATATCTGCAGAAAGACACTTAAACAAACACTAACACACATTGTGTTTATTATTGTAAAGAGGTAAACTAATTAAAAAAAAAGTCTTATATCTGTATTCTTGGGTATTAGGAATAATCCATCAAAATATCTGTAATACTTAGCTTTATCTTATTAAAAAATGTTCCATGTTTAAATTGCTAGAGACTGGTGAAAGAGGATTTCCCATTGCCATACCAATCTTTTAAGTGTAAAACTTGCAGTTAAACACAAACTTTGCATCAACGATAGAAAGTTTAATAGTACAGGTAATGGTATATCGTAAATACCGAGATCTTCAGGTTGGAAACTTCATAAGTCATCTGAAACTTTTTGTGAAAAACATGACATCAAAACTACGCATTTGAATTAATTAAATTAGATATGGCATTAATTTATCATCCTAATCAATATTATTTTTAACATTAAGAGGCACCTAAGTTCCCCCGTCATCTAATAACATGCTCGTTTTTCCACTATAATCTACCTTGTCAATAATTACTATCGCATTTCCGTTGTCTGTTTAGTAAGGTGAAGTCCAGGATCTTTCCTTAATTCATGGTATAACTTAACAAATCTTTGAGGTCAATTGTGTTGTAGAGGTCTGAAATTTGCTCACACCTCCAGCTAGAGGTCTGAGCTTTGCTCACACCTCCAGCTAGAGGTCTAAGCTTTGCTTACAATTAGAGGTCTGAGCTTTGCCCACACCTCCAGCTAGAGGCTTTGCTCACACCTCTATGTGGAATGCCTGGATTATGTGTTTTTATTAATCCCCTAAGTTTAGAATTCAGCTTAATATTTTTTTAAAAGACTGTCTGGATGAATAAGTTTTGCCTAAAGCTCTTTTGCCAAATAGACTTGACATGAAAGATCGCCCCTTTGATAATTTCATGAGAATTATTCTTCAGAAACATTGAAATCACTAAAACAAAAGAAAAGGTAACATTCAAAGTATTGAGAAGCCAAAAAAATATTCTTTTAATAAAGCTTTTCCATTAGCATGGAAACAAGGAGTTTAATCATTGTTATAACAAACTCAGAAGAAATGGTGTTGTGCTCAAAAACAAACTGAAATGTATGTTAGACACACTAAATGAAAACAATGATTGTATTAAATATGATACAAACAATTTAGTAATTAATTTGTCAAGTTTTTGCAACATCTAAAACAAGTCAATAACGTGGAAATTGCAATTTTTTTTTTAACTTTGAAACATCACTGATTTATCCAATTATAATAATAATAATAATAATAATAATAATAATAATAATAATAATAATAATAATAATAATAAGAAGAAGAAGAAGAAGAAGAAGAAGAAGAAGAAGAAGACGACGAAGACGACGACGACGAAGACGACGACGAAGACGACGAAGACGACGAAGACGACGACGAAGACGACGAAGACGACGACGAAGACGACGAAGACGACGAAGAAGAAGACGAAGACGACGAAGACGACGACGAAGACGACGAAGACGACGAAGACGACGAAGACGACGAAGACGACGAAGACGACGACGAAGACGACGAAGACGACGACGAAGACGACGACGAAGACGACGACGAAGACGACGAAGACGACGACGACGACGAAGACGACGAAGACGACGAAGAAGAAGACGAAGAAGAAGAATCTATTTCTACTAGTATACGATACAACTTACACTTGCCCTGGTGATATCGAGGACATACTATACAGAAAGTTACCTTGTTATGCACATCATTTTGGCAAAGTAGGTTAATTCTATTTCCAAGGTGCCACCCACACCAATTGGCTAATACCCATGTACTTATTTACTGCTAGTAAACAGAGACTGTAAGAGTCCTAAGGAAACACATCCAAATGTTTCCTCTCAATCTGGGGATCAAACCACGGATGTAAAGTTTGTGTTTAATGGGGAATTTTACACACAAAAGTTTGGTATGGCTATGGGAAATTCTTTCTCACCAGTCCATAGATAAAAGCAATTTCGTTTTTTAATTAAACAGTCTAGTTATTTCCGTAAAGTTTACTGATGAATTTGAACGGAATAACTACTTGCCTTTTTCAGATGTCTTAATTATTAAGGGGAACCATGAATTTAAATTAAAATTAAACTTGAAAAAGCCAGGAACTAAGATTACAACAATATATTATGATTATTATAATGAGGAGCACTAAGCCCGAAGGATTATACAGCTCAACACCATAAACATACCACTAGAACTGACACGAATCTAATGCTCTGTATCAAGCAAGTCCATTGTTGAGAGAAATATAATTCAGACATTTCATATATATAATACTGATTTTATGAATGTTAGCTTAGGGTTATATAAATTTGATTTCTTAATTTATAAAATTTATATGTTACTCATAGATTTAACTTCTCTATTATTCTCTTCAGTGACTTGATTTATTTTTCTAACAAAAATGGTTAAATAATATTTAGCATGGGCGGCTTTGACACCATAATTTGCTTTCCAAAAATCAAATGTAACCTGCCATCTTTTGCGTGGTAAATACTGCTGTAACCTGTCCTTGCAGGTAAATGAGGGTAACTGGCCTTTCGACTCATGGAATCGATAATGCCAGAGAGCAATCATCTGATTGCTCTCTGTTTGTCTCTCTGTCTATAGAGAGTCATTCGTGAAATAACTTTAGTCACAGTAAAGAGAACTGTAAGATAATTTTCCGTTCTTAGGTCAGTAAGAAAAAAATAATATTTATGAAGAGTGATTTAGTTACATGTAAGATCAGTACTCCTTGAAATGCTTCTTACAGCACTGGATTTAAAGTGCTCTAAAAGCAATAATCTCGCCTAAAAGATTGATATCGTTAGTGTTATCCATAAGGAGCCAGAATCAATATTTTTCTTCACAATTTCCATTGTTGCACTTAACTTACCAACTGTATTTAATGAAAGAGTGTTGCAAGAAGAATATTGAAATCAAAATATGGTTTTCACCTGAAAGATATTCGTTTTGAGATTGGTCTCAAGATCAAATAAAAAAAAATAACGAAATCACAACTAGTTCCCTTCGTAGTAACAGAGTATATCGATTGCAGTCCCAATCTGCAATTAGTCAGGACTCACAAGGCAATCTGGTTATTCAGGCTGCATGCACATGCGAGCAAGCTATTGTCAGAGAGATTGACATTCTATATTGGTCTGCAGTTTCGACAAACGCTGTTGAATAGGAAACGTGTCAGATCCTATCGACCCTATAGCTTCTAATATAACAAAATATGATTTGACAAATCGAAAGGTAGTAATGTATATAATTATTATTACGTACTATAGGAATGTGAACCTATAATTCGTGAATTATATTTTTACCTTTCCTTTAAAAGTTTTTACATACATATCTTCAGAAAGCTTTCACTGATTACTTTCAAATTTCTGCAACTATTGGTCAATATTGCAGAGAACGTTGCCTCTTTCTTGTTTACAAATGATAACTTGAGAAATCTTACTCTGATCGACTTCAAACTTCCAACACTTGTGTCCTGACGGGTAAAATTTTGGAGCTTGTTAATGGACTATGTAGGTGCTAACATGCCATTTTTTTGTGCAAATTTTATGTTAAATTTCTTTCTTTAGTAGAGAGGCTTCAATTATTAATTTTCGAAGCGTCGTATGTGTAGGACGAGCCCAGAAAAGTTCTGGATGCTAACTTACATAATCTACATTTTTACTTAAATCACTGGATTAGGTTCGGTAACCTGAGAATGACTCGGTTGATCGTCTTTAAAGGTCTGACATTGGTGTGTTTGGCACTGCTGTGTTTTGCTCAACGTCAGGTATGTTTTATTTGGCTGTGTATACGCCAGTGCCAGTTGTATTAAACAAATCATGGACTTCATTTTCATATAATAGACGACAAGTGCTTTGATCGACTTCAAATTTCTAATGCTAATGCATTTTATTGGAATGATGACATCGTATAGGTCTAATCAGTGTGAGATATGATAATATACTTAAATTGTAAAAACACTTCGGAGCTGCACTGTAAGTGGAGAATATCTCTTCTCGTCAGTGTTTTAAACGAATATCTATTTAATTAGTGGACTTTGAAGCCCCCTGTATAACTATATTGTAATAATAAAACAGGATTTTGGATGAGTAAATTAAAAATTATTGTAGAACCACTGTGTCGTAAGGTGTACTTATCTTTGTTGATGACAGCTCGGCATCACCTGCAGCCTCCACCAGGGGTTTTCCCTCCGAATTTGATGTCTACAAACCCACCAGGGCTGTTTGAAAGATTAAATAACCAGGGTTAATACTCGCCTTGAAGATGTATATCTTCCAGTTATTTCAGGTGTACTGCCTGGAAATCATGGGCGACCCTTCAGCTATGGTTTTCGGTTTGACCCGCTTATCACGGCGTTCAGTTGGTTAGTCTTATCAACCCCACTTATAAGCCCTTCTTCTGCAACGGAGTGGCTAAACAAAGGGTTTGGTGAAGTCTTAGCTGCGTATTTGTAGGCTACCCACGTGATTACCGCCGAACTCGTTGTCTTGATTGAAGAGATGATAACTGGACATCTTTACTTCTGTCATTTTCTGTCGTCGCATGACAACTAGAACGAGCAACACGGAGAATATTTCTGCCGCGAAATTTATTCACTCGTTAAGTCTGTAATTATTCACGGCAGGAAGAGTTTTTGTAGCTCTTGCGTGTGGGAGACTTACGTAATTCTAATCTCTTCCACAATTCTTCCAGGAGACTGTCAGTGCACGACACAGGAAACAAGCACACCTGCAACAAATGTTTCTGTTTGAACGACATGTGGCCCGGGGATCCGGCCAGAGGACTTACCTGGTCAAAATGAACTTACAATCTCAACCTGAAGCCGCCCACATCTCTCTTTTTTTGGAGGTTTCTGCTGACATGGTCTACAGAGGTTAAGTGCCACTACTCGCAGTTTAACACAATCGAATTGAGCTGATTCCTTCAGTATGAGAACCGGATATATTGAAAACTGTGAAATAAGTTGTTTAAAAATGAATTATATTGGAAATAGTAAATCGTGTCTTCCGGAAGTGGTAAGCTGAAGCTAATTCCATTCTCCTACTTTTGAATATCAGCCTCACGAACAGTACACAAATCATAGGAAACAAAGAAATGTTTTAAAAGCAAAGAACTATATTGCAAGTGGCCGAGATTCGAACGCGAGATATTAGGCAACCTTCCAAAAAGTCAGTTAGACTCTCAGTACTCTAGACCACTACAGCACTATTGCAAACCGACACATGCGGGAAATGGTAATCTCAGTCTCCCCCCGTCTGGAAAACAGCCATAAATGCAGTACACTAATCAATGCTAGAACGAAAACAAGCGGGTTAAGAAAACATAATGCGACTGACATTAATTATCATCCGAGAAGCCAATTAACCTCATGACGTTCTAAGCCACATAACCAAATTGGTAAACCACGATATTAGGGAAGTAATTTGTTCAGACACTACTTCATTCTCCTCCTGTTTGAATCCCAGCCTTACAAGAAATAAGCAAATCAAAACAATTACGGAGACAAGTAGTTTTAATGCAAAGAACAATATTGTGACTGGCCATGAGTCGGATCCGACACATTAAACCGCATCCCAAATGCAGGTAACCTTTCAACGCTGCAGCTCAGTGCACCTTCACGATAAACAACACTCAGGGGTTTGTAAGCTCCCATTATTATTATTATTATTATAATCAAGGGGGAAGCGCTAAACCCGGAGGATTATACAGCGCCTGGGGGGGGGGATGTGGAAGGCATTCAGGCTTAATTCGGGGAACTGGAGCACAGATCCAATTCCCTAAATCAAGAGCCCCTCACCAACATCAAGGAACCTTCCTTGAGGGGTGTAAGCTCCCAGAGTAATTTCATTCTCTTCCTGTTTTGACACCGCCCTCAAATACAATATTTAGATCAATGCAGCCATGGAAAGATGCACTCTTACAAACCCCTGAGTGTTGTTTATCGTGAAGGTGCACTGAGCTGCAGCGTTGAAAGGTTACCTGCATTTGGGATGCGGTTTAATGTGTCGGATCCGACTCATGGCCAGTCACAATATTGTTCTTTGCATTAAAACTACTTGTCTCCGTAATTGTTTTGATTTGCTTATTTCTTGCAAGGCTGGGATTCAAACAGGAGGAGAATGAAGTAGTGTCTGAACAAATTACTTCCCTAATATCGTGGTTTACCAATTTGGTTATGTGGCTTAGAACGTCAATAGGTTAATTGGCTTCTCGGATGATAATTAATGTCAGTCGCATTATGTTTTCTTAACCCGCTTGTTTTCGTTCTAGCATTGATTAGTGTACTGCATTTATGGCTGTTTTCCAGACGGGGGGAGACTGAGATTACCATTTCCCGCATGTGTCGGTTTGCAATAGTGCTGTAGTGGTCTAGAGTACTGAGAGTTTAACTGACTTTTTGGAAGGTTGCCTAATATCTCGCGTTCGAATCTCGGCCACTTGCAATATAGTTCTTTGCTTTTAAAACATTTCTTTGTTTCCTATGATTTGTGTACTGTTCGTGAGGCTGATATTCAAAAGTAGGAGAATGGAATTAGCTTCAGCTTACCACTTCCGGAAGACACGATTTACTATTTCCAATATTATAATTTATTTTTAAACAACTTATTTCACAGTTTTCAATATATCCGGTTCTCATACTGAAGGAATCAGCTCAATTCGATTGTGTTAAACTGCGAGTAGTGGCACTTAACCTCTGTAGACCATGTCAGCAGAAACCTCCCAAAAAAAAAGAGAGATGTGGGCGGCTTCAGGTTGAGATTGTAAGTTCATTTTGACCAGGTAAGTCCTCTGGCCGGATCCCCGGGCCACATGTCGTTCAAACAGAAACATTTGTTTGCTGTCCAAACGTAGATCTACGTTTTTTTCAACATTTGAAAGTATGTAAAAAAACGTATTTTTTTTTTTACGTTTGAAAATGTGTAAAAAAAAACGTAGATCTACTTTTGGAGCACTACGCATGTGAACGTAATTTGTTTGGACAGTTTAAGGGTTTTAAAGAAAAAAAATTCTGCATCCACAGAAATGAATGGTTTTATAGCCAGGAACAATGATGAGGAGTGACCAAGATTAGAAACCTAGACATTATGCTTCGTCATAAAAGCTAGGTATCATATCGACACTCTAGACCACTAAAAAGAGTCACAAAACTCCTGACCGACTCGCTAACCGCTGCACAACATTGGCAAACAGCGATTTTCCGGGAGTGTTAAGAAGAGATTAATTTCATCCTCATCCCGTTCCGATACCAGCAATATGAGCAGTACACACACTATTACTACAACAAAACATCGTTTTTAAGCAAAGAATAATACTGCTATTTGTACGAGAATTGAACCGGAGACATTAGGCAGCATCTCAGGAACCCAAATAACCTGGTAATACTTTAGACTATTATATCACCAAGCCAGTACCATGACTTTCGGGGAGTTGTAAGCTCAGAGACTTATTTTATTTTCCTCTTGTTTGGATACCACGGAAAAAAAAAACTTTTTCAAATGGCTGAGACTAGTCACCGAGACGTTAGGCAGTCTCCCGGAAGTCAGGTAATTCATTTTTGACATTTTTGACATGTTTATTCTAGCAGTAGTAGTAGCAAAGTAATGATGATTCGATCAGCTCATCAGATATAAAGGATGAGTTCTTAGTGTCATCAGTCCTTCATCCTGGAGAAGATTTCAGCTTTAATGTTTGGAACAATGAAGCTGAAGCATGAGTTTCGATACAACGTGCTGCCAAAGCTTATTTAAGGTTAGGTGGTTAGGTTACCTGGAGGTTATTCCGGGGTCAACGCCCCCGCGGCCCGGTCCATGACCAGGCCTCCTGGTGGATAAGGGCCTGATCAACCAGGCTGTTACTACTGGCCGCACGCAGTCCAACGTACGAGCCACAGCCCGGCTGATCCGGCACTGACTTTAGGTATTTGTCCAGCTCTCTCTTGAAGGCAGCCAGGGGTTTATTGGTAATTCCCCTAATGCTTGATGGGAGGCTGTTGAACAGTCTTGGGCCCCGGACACTTACGGTGTTTTTTCTTAGTGTACCAATGGCGCTCCTACTTTTAAATGGGGGCATTTCGCATCGCCTGCCCAGTCTTTTACTTTCGTAGGGAGTGATTTCTGTGTGCAGATTTGGGACCATTCCTTCCAGGATTTTCCAAGTGTAGATTATGATATATCTCTCCCTCCTGCGTTCCAACGAGTACAAGTCAAGTGCTTCCAAGCGTTCCCAGTAGTTAAGGTGCTTGACAGAGCTTACAGGTGTAGTAAAGGATCTCTGTGCACTCTCTAGATCTGCGATTTCACCTGCTTTGAATGGAGATGTTAATGTACAGCAGTATTCCAGCCTAGAGAGAACAAGTGATTTGAAAAGGATCATCATTGGCTTGGCATCTCTTGTTTTGAACGTTCTCATTATCCATCCTACCATTTTCTTTGCACGTGCGATCGTGACACTGTTGTGATCCTTGAAAGTGAGATCGTCAGACATTACTACTCCCAGGTCCCTTACATTATTTTTCCGCTCTATTGTATGGCCAGAGCCTGTAGTATACTCTGTTCTGTTAGATAAAGTTCGTCAGGAAACAGGACAAGTGTTTCCTGACGCAGTTGTTAGTTATATGATGACCCGCCGTTGGAACTTTTGGTCATCCGACCGAGGCCTTAAACTGGCTTACCGATCCATCCCTTTAAAAATTATGCAAGGAAAGTCTAGAAAAAGTTGCAGAAGGCGGGGCCCACTAGTAGAATCAAGACGGTAAGATACTTTGTACAACACAATTGTCCTCTAAGATTTAAGTTACACCATGAATTAAGGAAAGATCCTGTACTTCACCTTACGAAACAAAGCAAATGCTAGAGTAATTACGGACAAGGTAGATGTTAGTGGAAAAATGAAAGTCATGAGAAGACGGGGGAACTTAGGTACCTTTTAGGGAGCCCTGCAGGAAACCAACTGGATCACTGCGCAAGTTACTTTCAAATCCAACCATTTTTCTCAGTCATAACTATTGTTTAAGCAACATAGTTTTGAAAGATGTCCTGTGCTCCATGATACTGTTCCCATGGTGTATCAGACAGGTGCAAATATTAAAATAGTACACCATTCTAACAAGCAGATGAGTAAGACACATGTCTACAGTTGGATATCTTACTGCTGAAACACGAAGCCTACACAAGTGGCTCATTCAGTCAAATACAGGCAAATATAAATATTGAGACAGGACAAGTTGTGACGAGGTGACGATGTTTTTATCCCTCCATCATCATTGTAACCTAGAGTAAAGAATTATTTATTATGTTATTGTTAATAAAATAAATAATGTTTAAGCAGTTGTATTGGTACTGGAAGCATCTAATGTATATTAACTATTCTGCCAAGTTTTTCCCAGTTTGTTTATATTTTAATATTTGAATGTTTTCTATAAGTGAATCATAGAATTGATGAGGGGAAAAGAGTGGTGCACTTAGGAGTCTGTGGAGACAAAGAACTTTGTCCTTGGAGGCAAAGAGGGGAATGTATGAGAGTATAGTTTTACCAACGCTCTTATATGGGTGTGAAGCATGGGTGATGAATGTTACAGCGAGGAGAAGGCTGGAGGCAGTGGAGATGTCATGTCTGAGAGCAATGTGTAGTGTGAATATAATGCAGAGAATTCGTAGTTTGGAAGTTAGGAGGAGGTGCAGGATTACCAAAACAGTTGTCCAGAGGGCTGAGGAAGGGTTGTTGAGGTGGTTCGGACATTTAGAGAGAATAGAGCGAAACAGAATGACTTCAAGAGTGTATCAATCTGTAGTGGAGGGAAGGCGGGGTAGGGGTCGGCCTAGAAAATGTTGGAGGGAGGGGGTAAAGGAGGTTTCATGTGCGAGGGGCTTGGACTTCCAGCAAGGATGCGTGAGCGTATTTGATAGGAGTGAATGGAGACAAATGGTTTTTAATACTTGACGTGCTGTTGGAGTGTGAGGAAAGTAACATTTATGAAGGGATTGGCGGAAACCGGCAGGCCGGACTTAGAGTCCTGGAGATGGGAAGTACAGTGTCTGCACTCTGAAGGAGGGGTGTTAATGTTGCAGTTTAAAAACTGTAGTGTAAAGCACCCTTCTGGCAAGACAGTGAAGGAGTGAATGATGATGAAAGTTCTTCTTTTTCGGGCCACCCTGCCTTGGTAGGCCACCCTGCCTTGGTGGGTCACCCTACCTTGGTGGACCACCCTGCCTTGGTGGGTCACCCTACCTTGGTGGACCACCCTGCCTTGGTGGACCACCCTGCCTTGGTGAGCCACCCTGCCTTGGTGGGCCACCCTACCTTGGTAGGCCACCCTGCCTTGGTAGGCCACCCTGCCTTGGTAGGCCACCCTGCCTTGGTAGGCCACCCTGCCTTGGTGGGTCACCCTGCCTTGGTGGACCACCCTGCCTTGGTGAGCCACCCTGCTTTGGTGAGCCACCTTGCCTTGGTGGGCCACCCTACCTTGGTAGGCCACCCTGACTTGGTGGACCACCCTGCCTTGGTGAGCCACCCTGCTTTGGTGAGCCACCTTGCCTTGATGGGCCACCCTACCTTAGTGGGCCACCCTACCTTGGTGGGCCACCCTGATTTTGTGGGCCACCATGCCTTGGTGGGCCACCCTACCTTGGTGGGTCACCCTGCCTTGGTGGGCCATCCTACATTGGTGGGTCACCCTACCTTAGTGGGCCACCCTACCTTGGTGGGCCACCCTGCCTTGGTGGGCCACCCTGCCTCGGTGGGCCACCCTGCCTCGGTGGGCCACCCTGCCTTGGTGGGCCACCCTGTCTCTGTGGGCCACCCTGCCTGGGTGGGCCACCCTGCCTGGGTGGCCCACCCTGCCTTGGTGGGCGACACTGCCTTGGTGGGTCACCCTTACCTGGTGGGTCACCCTGCCTTGTGGGCCACTCCTACCTTAGTGGGCCATTCCCTACCTTGGTGGACCACACTGATTTTGTGGGCCACCATGCCTGGTGGGCCACCCTGCCTCCTTGGTGGGTCACCCCTACCTTGGTGGGCCACTGATTTTGTGGGCCACCATGCCTTGGTGGGCCACCCTACCTTCGTGGGTTACCCTACCTTGGTGGGCCACCTGCCTTGGGTGGGCCACCCTACCTTAATGGGCCACCCTACCTGGTGGGCCACCCTGATTTTGTGGGCCACCATGCCTTAGTGGGCCACTCCCTACCCTTGGTGGGCCACCCTGCCTGGTGGGCCATCCTACCTTGGTGGGTCACCCTACCTTAGTGGGCCACCCTGCCCTCGGTGGGCCACCTGCCTGGTGGGCCACCCTGCCTCGGTGGGCCACCCTGCCCCTGCCTTGGGCCACACTGCCTGGTGGGCCACCCCTACCTTGGTTGGTCACCCTGCCTTGGAGGGCCACCCTCTGCCTTGGTGGGCCACCCTCACCCTTGGTGGGCCACCCTGCCTTGGTGGGTCACCCTGCCTTGGAGGGCCACCCTGCCTTGGTGGGTCACCCTGCCTGGGTGGGTCACCCTGCCTTGGTGGGTCACCCTGCCTTGGAGGGCCACCCTGCCTTGGTGGGTCACCCTGCCTGGGTGGGTCACCCTGCCTTGGTGGGTCACCCTGCCTTGGTGGGCCACCCTGCCTTGGTGGGCCACCCTGCCTTGGTGGGTCACCCTGCCTGGGTGGGCCACCCTGCCTTGGTGGGAATGGGCCGATATGTTAATAAAAATAATATTTACTTAGGTATATAAAGTGAAAATCAAAAAATGTTATTAGTGTGAATTAATTACTATAGAGTATATCTGGAAGGGGCTCTAGGGGTCAATGCCCCCGCGGCCTGGTCCGTGACCACCTAAATCCTACAAGAATCATACATCCAGCAGAGCTAGGTGTTTTTCCTTGATCCGAAGACATACTGTAATGTGGATACTGCAGCTAATTTCATTCTCTCCCCCTCCCGTTTAGTGTACTAGTTCTCCAAGCAATATATAAATTAATATATATATATATATATATATATATATATATATATATATATATATATATATATATATATATATGTAACCACAAACGAGTGGTATTTAATCAATAACAACACTTTAGAGCTTCATGTGATTTAACCTTTCCATGAGGCAGGCTAAAATATCACGGGTTTGTTCCATCGGCTAGTCGCAGTGTTGATATTGATTAAATACCACTCGTTCGTGGTTATAATAATATATATACTGCTTGTAGAGGGTAGTATACCAAACGGGAAGTAGAACGAAATTAGCTCTGAAGCACCCATACCACCGAAAACACGTAGCTCTGCTGGATGTATGATTCTTGTAGGATTTGGTGGTCCTGCGGGTTTGTGTCATGTGATTTTCGCTCACTATGAGGCGAGACAAAACGACATTGCTCATTTTAAGATGTGTGAGAGGTTAAAAGCAAAGGAGCCATATTTTTGAGAAGTGCTGCCTGAGACATCAAAGGGGAAGAACGTCACTCGCAACACTCTGGGTTGAACACCTTTTTCTCGACCTGGGATTCAGTTAGGAGGATAAGTGAGCCCTGCAGATGTGTGAAGTGCAGGTAAACTCCGATAAAAATATTTGAGTATTACTGAAGCTTCTTGGCTAAGTAAAAGGGCATGTAATATTAAAATTGATGTTTTTAGTGTCATGGTATAGTAACATCATATATAAACTTGAGTGTAATGTTCCAAGGGAATAATTATATATATATATATATATATATATATATATATATATATATATATATATATATATATATATATATATATATATATATAATATATATGTGTGTGTGTGTGTGTGTGTGTGTGTGAACGAAATTATTTGGTAGAGCTGAAAGCGGGTGGTTAATGACACGTCTTCGGAAGCTTCTTTTATTGAAAAAGTCGTGGTGGTACACAGGCTTGTGTGTTGTGCCCATGACCCGGGAGGCCATCCCACGAGAGAGAGCTACTAGGCCTTATGTCTTCCTGGTAGGCCGCTGTGTGAGTGTGGGACCAGCTTCCCACAGACTTGGACAGGCCCAGAGGGTAGCACCTTACTGGCGCGAAATATGAACTAAGCTGGCAGACAGCATGACTGTCTGTGCAGACAGTACAAATAAATAACTCTGTATATATATATGTGTATATATATATATATATATATATATATATATATATATATATATATATATATATATATATATATATATATATATATATATATACGTATAGTGCCTGCACTCTAAAGGAGGGGTGTTAATGTTGCAGTTTAAAAACTGTAGTGTAAAGCACCCTTCTGGCAAGACAGTGATGGAGTGAATAATGGTGAAAGTTTTTCTTTTTCGGGCCACCGTGCCTTGGTGGGAATCGGCCAGTGTGTTAATACACACACACATATATATATATATATATATATATATATATATATATATATATATATATATATATATATATATATATATATATATATATATATATATATATATACATACGTATATAATGAGTTCTTGTTAATTGACCTGTTTTACATATTCGGCACGACATATATTAAAGGAATTTTAATTATTTGAATCAGTCATGCTGTAATTTGGAGAGGGTGTGGTAGCTAAATTTGTTATGTCAGGTGTAAATGAAAATCGGGGCCTTTGATTGAACTTCATATAGAAAGGGGTTTGGTAATACATATTTTAAGAAAAATGTTTTGGAGTAGTTAGTGCTTTCATTTAATATATGTATGGAAGAGGGTAAGGTACCTATGGACTGGAAGAGAGCATGCATAGTTCGTTTGTTCAAAGACAAAGGGGACAAAGAATGTAAAATTAGTATATGGGAATAAACCTGTTGAGAGTATTCTTGGTAAAGTGTATGATACAGTTATTGAAATAATTAAGAGTAAGACAGAGACCAGGATCACAGATAAGCAAGGAGGTTCTTAAGAAAGGTAGGGGATGTGTAGACCAAGTGTTTACAGTGAAGCATGTAGGTAAACAGCAGCTAAGCGTAGAGAGATTTTTGTTGGATTTATGGATTTGGAAAAGGCATATATGGTAGATAGGGGACAATGTGGCAGATGCTGCAAATGTATGGAATAAGAGGTAGGTTACTTAAGGCAGTGAAGAGCTTTTACGAGGAGAGTGAGGCTCAGGTTAGAGTAATAGAGAGGGAGATTGTTTCCCAGGGAAAGTAGGCCTTAGACAAGGATGTAAGATGCCACCATGGTTGTTCAATATATTTATAGATGGGGTTGTAAGAAAAGTAAATGTTTGGGTGTTGGCAAGAAGTATAGGATTATAAGATGAAGAATCTAACACAAAGTGGAAGTTGTCACAGTTGCTTTTTGCTGATGACACTGTGCTTTTGAGAGATTCAAAAGAGAAGTTGCAGAGGTTGATGGGTGAGTTTGGTAGGGCATGTAAAAGAAGAAAATTAAAAGAGAGCATAGGAAAGAGTAAGGTGGTGAGGACAACAAAAAATTTAGGTAATGTAGGATTGGATATCAAATTTAAGGGAGTATGGAAGAAGTTAATGTATTCAGATTTTTGGGAGTGGATTTGTCAACAGATGGGTCTATGAAAGACAGAGGAACTCACAGAATTGACGAGAGGAGGGGGAGGTGAGTGGTGCACTGAAGAGTCTGTGGAGACAAAGAACATTATCCATGGAAGCAAAGAGGGGGATGAACAAGAGTATAATTATATCAATGCTTTTATATGGTGCTGAAGTTGCAGTTTTTAACTGTAGTGTAGGTGCACCTCTGGCAAGACATTGTTGGAGTGAATGATGATTAGAGTGTTTCTCTGATCCTCGGGTCACCTTGCCTTGGTGGGAAACGTCGGTGCACTAAGAAAAAAAGCATTGTAATGGTAAGCTCAAGGCTAATTTCAACCACCTCCAGTTTGAATACCAGCCCCTACAAGCAATTTATATAGTAATGAAACCACGAAACAAGTGGTATTGAAACATTTACGAAACTACTGGTTGAGTGATTAAGGTGATGTGAACTTTGTTCTTTCTCTTGAGGCGGGTGAATGTGTTGCGGAATCTAATGACAGCGGCTGCAGTTTTGGAAATGGTTCAGTACTACTTGTTTCGTGGTTTCCTTATACGTCGGTAGTTTCCCACTGAGGCAGGGTGACCAAAAAAAAAAAAAAACAAAGAAAAAGCTTCTCTCAAAATCTTCTCTCAAAAATACTGAAATATGCTCACTGTAAAAATATAACACTCGATGTGACATGTGATGTCAGGCGTGACATGAGGTGAGTCATGGGGTGACATCGTGAGGTGACATCAGCAGCATGATGTCAGGAGATGTTGCAAGGTGACGTCCTAGGGTGACGTCATGAGGGATATCATGGGGTGACATTGAGAGGTGACATGAGGCAGACGTCGCGAGGTGATATCAGGAGTGACGTCAGGCAGCACAGTGACTTCGCAAGGTGATGCGGGCAGCAGACCACAGCATGTGGCTGGGGTCACTCACTTGGTATCCCACGTGGCTTGTAGATCCACGTGGATCGTGGATCTACATGGTTTGTAGATCGACATGGCTTGTAGATCCACATGGCTTGTAGATCCACATGGCTTGTAGATCCACATGGCTTGTAGATCCACTTGGCTTGTAGATCCACATGGCTTGTAGATCCACATGGCTTGTAGATCCACGTGACTTGCAGATCCACGTGGCTTGCAGATCCACATGGATTGCAGATCCAAGTGGCTTGCAGATCCACGTGGCTTGCAGATCCACGTGGCTTGCAGATCCTATAGGCCCATATCCAGTTCAGAAATACCATGATTTACATTGCTCTCACTTTATGACCAGGCATCCTAGAGCCAATTCCTGGCCCTCCTCTCTTCCTCACAGCCTGGCACCTTGAGGCCATGGGCACTAGCACACTGCCTGTGTACCCACGATATCGTAAATAAAGTAAGAAGCCTCCGAAGATTTATCATTACTCCCTGCTACCCTGAACGACCCAAACAAACCATTATAATTGGTGGCAGCGGTGGTATGGCACGTAATATGAACTCAGCTGGCAGACAGCAAAGGCTCTCTACACTCACGTGCAGGGGACTGGGGTGATACTCTCACGTACAGGGGACTCGGGTGATGCTCTCACGTACAGGGGACTGGGGTGATGCTCTCACGTACAGGGGACTGGGGTGATGCTCTCACGTACAGGGGACTGGGGTGATGCTCTCACGTACAGGGGACTGGGGTGATGCTGCCCAGGGATATTTTTCGTTGATCGAATAGCGTCCGAAGTACATTTAGTTCTTACAATTATCATTATTATTATTATTAGAAATAGTTATAACACTAATAGTGGAAGTAGTAGTAGTAATTGCTGATGTAAATAATAATTATAATATAATAATGAAATTATTATTAATAATAGCCTCTGATATTAATAGTAATATAATTATTAATAGTAATAGTAATAATACTAATATTTGATATATTTTATTACGATTTATGAATGAAAATTCTTCTAATTTTTTTCTTAATTAACACTAATTTTTCATTTCAGAATGAGCAGTTGGGTTGATTCTTGTCGTCCAGGTTCAGCAGTTCAAGTGCTTTAACTCAGTAATAAATATACCATAAGAATATCATCTTTTCCTAAAATATAAATTGATAAACCGTGTGATTATTGGAAAGTGAACAATGTGATAAGTTAATACTGAAGAGTATGTTTGAGATTTTAACCTTAAGGAAAAATATAATAATTACAAAATATATATGTAAGTAATGAAAAGTATGCTTCAGTATTTATGCAGTTAAACTGGAAAAAAAATGATACATGCCTTTAGAAAAACAAACAAAATTTAGAGCTCTTACTTGGATACTAAAAGAAAACAATATCTGAAGCAATCAAAACAATGAAAAAAAAATCACTGCATTATCGTGAAAATAACTGCAGTTTAGCAGCAGAACTTTGAGGCGAAATGGAGGGAGTTCTACACTGTTCTGCACTCTTCTGGCTCCTCCTCTCCTGCTGTACTGGCTTTTTTGGTGAGTCTGCTCTGTCTATGGTGTTACAATTTTGTAGACGCCTTTATTTAAAAGTTTAAATCCATTTTAAAAGAATGCAAAAAGAACTGGTTATAATACATGTAATGATTAAGATATAACTACTGGAAGGTGAACTCTTTGCAGAGGAAAAAAGAAACAAACCATAATATGGTGTTGGTACACACATATAGCGTCTAACCTGGGCACATTTCATTTTCTCAGTAGGAGGAAATGCTATCCATAAATTTTACCAGGACTCAGACGAAATGAGATTTGGGTGTGTGCGCAGCTGTGCTGTGGTGCAAGATGTGAAACTTGTAGGTTGGATGCAGGAAGGGAAACTCCAGTGGAGACAGTCATGGGGTTCACGACATTTGGGTCGGTATTAGGCACATTTCCAGTGTCCCCTTCACCCGCATCAGTCTCATATAGCTTCGTGTCCCTCTCACTATCCTCAGTAACTAGTTTATCCATTGTTATGACCAAGGTCATAATGTGATTAATTTATGTATTATCCACTTAATATTATACTCTGGGTTTCTTTAATATTAGCTAAATTAAAGATTCCACTAGTTTATAATATTATCTGATTTAGGAATATACCCGGGTATGATGAATATATATATATATATATTGAGTAATGTGTTAGATAGGTACTCCTGGCTAAGGTTTATAACAAGGTATCTCCATTGGTGGGTAGTTTGCACCGCTCTACCCTCTCCCCCTTTTGACGAGTTGATGTCATGAAGTAATTTACTGTATATGGCAGTTCACTCTCTCTGCTGACTCAGTGTGCATTGACTGAGCTACCCTCCTAGTACTCCGCCTTATTCTCACTTGGATAGAGAATTGGGTTATAGAAACTCCTGATCCAGCTTGTGGTTTATTGTGAAGTCTGTTGACAATCATATACAGTTATCTTCAGGTTACGATGTGACGACCAGTGTCAAACTTAGAACTTTGTGATATATTCCTTATGCCAGGGAGTTACTCAGAAAAAGTGTTAATTCTCAATATATGTACTTACACACAAGTAATATTACTATTGAGGAAGCGATAATATTCCTCTGATCATTGTCAAGTGTAGTGACCATATTGACATGTACATTCTATTTAAGTTTTCTTGTGTGAAGGAAAGTTTCTGACATTGATATTTAATAGATATTTATGAATATCTAAAGTATTTAAGCTTTTAAATAAAAAGAAACTTGGAAAGACTGAGTAACTATTATGTGTGCCTTACATTTCTAAGTTTGGAAACATATCTTTTCATTCTATGAAGTGTGTTGTTACGGAATGCACTAAACTGGCTAAAAATTAAGATTTGAACCGTAACAAGTGGGGGCCTGTCCGGGATCTTTGAACTTCTTGACCATGGATCGTGACATATCACAGCTGGTGAAGGACCTGACTCCAGATACGCTGAAGACTTTACCACTACAACAATGCTGGCAAGTTGCTAGATATTTAGGAGTTTCATATAACAATCGTTATATAGCGAGTACTGTCCGTTCTATAATACAGAACATACTGTTTTCTCAGCCATCTGACACTGTCCCGAGGTTGGACTCGCATGACAAGACACCCTCGGAGGAATCTTTGTCCCTTGGAGTAGCTCATTTGGTGGCTTCATTCGAAGGCCTCACTTTGGGAGCAGAGGCTATGTCTCGGGACAACGTACCGCCTGATTCGTGTAATGAGAGCCCATTAGCTAGCCCTGGTCATGTGGGGGCGACCGGAGGTGGAGCTCGTCCCAAGCTTCGTCTAGAGGGACTCTCTCCTCCCACTCCTCCAGTACCTTTGACTCCTCTCACACTCGAACACTTTCAACGTCTTGAACATCTTATAAAGTTGCAAACAGAGCAACTGGAATCCCAGCGCCTGCTGTATAAAGAAGAGTTCGAGAGGGAAAACATCAGATTCGAGAGGCAAAAAGAAGAAAAGAGTAAGTCGCCTGCTACTCAAACCTTGACCTTTGACCTGCACAGGGCTGCCTCATTAGTGCCCAGGTTTTGTGAAACAGACTTGGACACTTACTTCGACACATTTGAGAATCAGGCACGAGGGATGAGATGGCCTCGTGAACATTGGGCTACCTTACTTCACACCACACTTAAGGGTAAGGCTCAATCTTGTACTGCAGCTCTCCCGTATGATAAGTATGCAGATTACGAGGCAGTTAAGAAGATCATTTTAAAGGAGTATGACTTACTTCCTGTAAGTTATCAGCGCACCTTCCGCTCTCTACGAAGACTGCCCGGCCAAACCTGGGTAGAATTTGCCCGGCAAAAGAAGGTGGCTCTAGAGCGATGGTTGAGGTCATCTGAGTGTGATACTATGGAGCGTCTGATGCAGTTGATCTTGCAAGAAGAATTTCAGAACTCTCTGACGGGCGATGTACGCTCCTTTGTTATCGAACACCAGACTGCAGATGTGTTGGCCTCTGCTTCTCTAGCTGATCACTTTGAGATAACCTCTCAATTGACCAAGGAAAAAGGGTCTAGAGAGAAAGCCAGGTTATGTTCTCCTAAGAGTCAGTCTTTCTCTCCTAGGAAAATGGATCAGCAGACCTCTCCTCCTCATTCAGCAAAAGCCTACTCGAATGTCGTCCACAGTAATGGTAAAGGAAAACCATCTTACGAGGGAAATGCATCAAGAAGAGGCCCAACTTGCTCTTATTGTCAGAAACCAGGCCATTGGAGGCGCTCATGTTTCCAATTAAATCGAGACCGTAGGCGGTCAGGTTCTGAAACATTACCTGTACAGATGACGTCTTCCTCAAAATCGAAGTGCCTAATTCCCTCTGAGTTGTTCGCAGACAAAGTTTCGGAAGCCATGTTGCCTTACTTCTTTAAGGGTAAGGCTGGTGTTACAGAGGACCAAATGGTGGACATAGTATCCTATCGGGATACGGGAAGCTACCTGACCTTACTGAGAAAAGGAGTACTTCCTCTAAATGATGACACTTATATTAACCTGGATGTTTTGCTAGAAGGTTACGGTGGCACTATCACAAGAGTACCCCTTCATAAGGTATATGTGAACGTAGATTCATATCAAGGTGAAGCTGTTGTGGGCCTTTCTGAAACTGATTTTCCCATTAAGAGTGTAGATCTATTGGTGGGTAATGATTTAGGAAGAGGAGGAATTTGCCGAGAACCTTATGTTATAGAGAAGTTCTCTGGAGAGAATTATGCCATTGAAGGGTGTAAGGAAGGTCCTCGTCTATTCCCTCTTACAGCCATAACCAGGGCTATGGCTAAGAATTTGGAACCACTGCCTACTCCTGATGAACCCTCAGATTGGGGTTTGGATGCTCTGTTCAGTGCCAGTGATCAACAAGAAGTCGAAAATCAGCCTCCAAAATCCCAAGTGGTAGATTTTTCCCCATTACGGAGTAGCGACTTTAATCGTGAAAATTTAGTAAAAGAACAGCTTGAAGACCCGTTGTTGAAACAGGCAAGGGATCAAGCGCTTACTGAGATGGAAGCTGAGGGTAAGGAAGAATGTTTTTATTACTCTGACGGTATCCTGATGAAGAAATTTCCGTCGACTTCAGCTAATTCATGTCTCAAGCCAAAACAGCTTTTGGTTTTACCTGTCCGGTTTCGGGAGTTAGCATTGGAAGTGGCACATTCTAGCCCCATGGGCGGACACTTGGGAATAAGAAAGACTTTAGGAAAATTAGCCCGATATTTCTTCTGGCCCAAGATGAAGGATACCGTGACTGAGTACTTGAGAAACTGTGCTATTTGCCAGCTCATTGGGAAGCCTGCGCATAAACCTCCTCCTGCACCCCTCTTGCCTATTGCCGTAGAAGGCGAACCCTTCTCTCGGCTCGTAATAGACTGTGTGGGACCTCTCCCAAAAACTAGGCTTGGCAATCAATATCTTCTTACGATAATGGATACGACTACTCGGTATCCAGAGGCTGTGCCCCTTCGCAAGATTAGTGCCAAGGCTATTGTGAGAGTCCTATTTAGATTCTTCGCACAGTTTGGATTCCCTAAGGAGATTCAATCTGACAGAGGGACGAATTTCACATCAAAAATTTTCCGTGAAGCTATGTCCAGGGTTGGAGTTAAACCCATTGTTTCAACAGCATATAGACCCCAAACCCAGGGTGTCATAGAGAGGTTTCACCAAACCCTGAAGATCATGATGAGGGCATACTGTGAGCAGTTCTCAACGGACTGGGATGAAGGTATTCCTTTCCTCCTCCTTGCCTTAAGAGAGAGCGAACAGGAGAGTTTAGGATTTAGTCCTTTTGAACTCATTTATGGTCATGCGGTCCGAGGACCGTTAGTAATGTTAAAGGACGTATGGTCTGGGAAAATGGAGCCTTCTTTATGTTTATCCCCCTCGGCAATGCAAAAACACTTGGCTTTTACTCAGCAATTGGCCGCTGACAACCTCCGACAAGCTCAAAACCGTATGAAACAACATTATGACAAGACTGCTGTTGAGCATTCATTAAATGTGGGAGACAAAGTGTTAGCTTTAAAGCCGGTGCCAGGCCATACCTTGCAACCCAAGTATGAGGGTCCAATGGAGGTGATTAAGAAGCTGAGTAAGGTAAATTACGTGGTAAGAACACCAGGAAGAAGAAAGTCGACCCGAACTTACCATATAAATCAGCTAAAGAAATACTACGAGGGACTTGTTCCTGTGGCTGCGGTGAGGTCACCGGAAGGTGACTCGAGTAAAGAAGATTGTTCACGTGGAGTAGAGATAAGACTGAAGAACTCGGAAATAATGGAAACCTTAGATGAGTATCTCGGTAACTTAGAAAAGGAAAGATCAAGTGAAATCCGAGACTTGATTTCCACTTATGGAAGTCTCTTTGGAGATATCCCCAGACAGTGCACCATGGGGATCCACGATGTTGACGTGCAAGGAGCTGCTCCGATTAAACAAGCTCCATATAGAGTCAGCCCACTAAAGAATAAAGCGTTGCGGGAGGAAATAAGTTTCTTGTTCGATCATGGTTTGATTGAACATAGCAAAAGCCCTTGGGCTTCACCGTGTGTCCTTGTACCCAAGTCGGACGGTTCATTTAGAATGTGTACCGACTATCGGAAAGTAAATTCCCTAACAGTGCCTGACGGATTCCCCCTTCCCAGGGTTGACGACCTAATAGACAGCGTTGCCAGTGCTAAGTATGTCAGTCGTTTGGACCTCCTGCGTGGTTATTATCAAGTGCCTTTATCGCCTCGAGCGCAGGAGATTTCTTCTTTCACCGTGCCTGGAGGCCTGTTCAACTACAGGGTGATGCCCTTCGGGCTCTGCAATGCTGCCTCGACCTTCCAGAGGCTTATGAATCGGCTAACGTACGACTTGGAAGGAACGGAAGCCTACCTAGATGATCTAGTAGTATTCAGCGATGACTGGCCTCAACACCTGATTCGGCTGGAAGCTCTCTTGAAAAGGCTAGATGAACACCATTTTACCGTCAACCTTGCCAAGTGTGAGTTTGGTCAGGCCCGGATAAAATATCTGGGATTTAATATAGGGCAAGGCACGGTTGCCCCCGTTAATGCAAAGATTCATGCTATTGTGGATTTTCCTGCTCCACAGGACAAGAAAGGTGTACAGAGGTTTCTAGGGATGGCCAGTTACTACCGCCGGTTTTGCCCTAATTTTTCGCAAGTGGCAGCACCGCTGTTTGAACTTACAAGTTCTAAAGTTCCTTTTAAATGGACGACTACAAGTGAGTTAGCCTTTACTCGTCTAAAGCGTCTACTTGGTTCCTCTCCAGTTCTACAGAGTCCGGTGTTTGACGTTCCCTTTACTTTACAAGTGGATGCCAGCGAGTATGCAGTCGGTGCTGTCCTTCTACAACCTTCCTCCTCTTCTGATCTTTTACACCCAGTCTGTTATTTTTCTGCAAAATTGAAACCCCATCAATTAAGTTATGCAACCGTTGAAAAGGAGGCACTAGCATTGGTCTTAGCCTTGGAACACTTTGAAGTCTATCTCGGGACTACCCCTCATAAAATTAGAGTAAAAAGAGATCATAATCCCTTAACCTTTTTAAACACCATGAAGGCTAAGAATGCTAGAATACAAAGATGGTCCCTTAGGATACAACCTTTTTCTATAAGTATTAACCATATTAGAGGAGCTGATAATGTTATTGCTGACACTCTGTCCCGTCCTTAAGACATGTAATTAAATTTGAATTTATAAAAGAGGATTTGTAGTGCATTTTTATAGATGTATTTGTTTAATGCATTTTCTTAATGCTATTTGTTTACTTACAGTTATCTGATTCTTGTAACCACTGAGGAGACCTGTCACGTAAGCCACCATATGGTATCCAGAACTTATTTCTGTGGTGGCAGTCTCCTGTTGTCTTGCCCTGACTTCTCCTGCTACCAATGGTCGCTTAAGGCCTCGTTATGAGAAACGCCTCTATCGAAGCTCTGGTTACCTGGTGTCTACACATACGTGGTTTGGAGACACCAGACTTTTAATTTTCTTGTTGGAGAAGCAACATTTGTCATCAGGGTCTTTGTCAGAGGAATGACTTATATTCTGGCTTATATTCTGTTTTTGAAGTCCTCTTTTACGGCGAAGTTTAGTCCCCGAAAGGGGGGGGTGTGTTATGACCAAGGTCATAATGTGATTAATTTATATGTATTATCCACTTAATATTATACTCTGGGTTTCTTTAATATTAGCTAAATTAAAGATTCCACTAGTTTATAATATTATCTGATTTAGGAATATACCCGGGTATGATGAATATATATATATATATTGAGTAATGTGTTAGATAGGTACTCCTGGCTAAGGTTTATAACAAGGTATCTCCATTGGTGGGTAGTTTGCACCGCTCTACCCTCTCCCCCTTTTGACGAGTTGATGTCATGAAGTAATTTACTGTATATGGCAGTTCACTCTCTCTGCTGACTCAGTGTGCATTGACTGAGCTACCCTCCTAGTACTCCGCCTTATTCTCACTTGGATGGAGAATTGGGTTATAGAAACTCCTGATCCAGCTTGTGGTTTATTGTGAAGTCTTCGGACAAGCATATACTGTTATCTTCAGGTTACGATGTGACGTCCAGTGTCAAGCTTAGAACTTTATGATATATTCCTTATGCCAGGGAGTTACTCAGAAAAAGTGTTAATTCTCAATATATGTACTTACACACAAGTAATATTACTATTGAGGAAGCGATAATATTCCTCTGATCATTGTCAAGTGTAGTGACCATATTGACATGTACATTCTATTTAAGTTTTCTTGTGTGAAGGAAAGTTTCTGACAGTGATATTTAATAGATATTTATGAATATCTAAAGTATTTAAGCTTTTAAATAAAAAGAAACTTGAAAAGACTGAGTAACTATTATTTGTGCCTTACATTTCTAAGTTTGGAAACATATCTTTTCATTCTATGAAGTGTGTTGTTACGGAATGCACTAAACTGGCTAAAAATTAAGATTTGAACCGTAACATCCATTGACTCCAGGAAGCATTTAACGTTGTTCTGACGAGCGATTCAAAATGGTGCAACATATGAAACAAATGTCAAGGAGTCTACCGTCTCCCAAAATTCCATGGAAACATTTTTTATAATAGAACTTGGGTGCAGACTCGTTTTCTATGATATTGGTGGCCATTTTAAAGTCACTAGATTATTATTATTATAATCATGGGGGAGCGCTAAACCCGTAGGATTATACAGCGCATGTGGGGGGGGGGGATATAAAGTCACTAGAGTTTAATCATTAATTTACTTAACGTCATTATCCCCACTTAGAGTAAAAAAAATATATAATTTAAAATTTATATGCATAATACATGCATAAAAAGGTCAAACACCTAAATCTGACAATATTATTGATAACCAATGTTAATACTAAGCATCCCCTTCAAAAATTAAGCTATATGCACCTGCCAGTAACTCGACTATAAATGTATACAAAATTTCACCCACGAGAAAGGAGCGAATTTTCATGAGTTTGCGCTGACAGCTAACCGAAACACGTATTCAATAACGTTAAATGATTCAGTGAACACAAGACACGCCTTACCACAAAATATATTCAACTTTATAAACATTTGACATACACAGGTCCTTCCAACAAAGTGAACTTGAAAATATAATGAACATACAACACAGATGTACCCTTCAACCCCACACCTAGGCAAAAAAAACAGAGCGCTGTCGGAAGCCCGCCATGGGGTATACCTCCTTTGGCCACCACCTCCAGGAACGGACGGGCGGCCTCCAGAGTTACACCCGTCACCCAAAGGACATAATAAGCAGCCGTACAGGAATCTGGAGTGTGGATCGGAGCGTCCCCAGATTATCCGGATTCCAGGCCAAACACCACCACCGAAGGCCTCAATGGAAAGGGATGAACATTGACACCCATTTACCCTCCCTAGGAACTAGAGTTTCAGAGGGGAGGACCCCAGCGGTCGAATGCAGGAAAGGGGAAGGATGGGGAAAGGTGGGAGCTTGGGAAAGGAGAGATGGGAAGGATAGAGTAGGGAAGGGAGAAGTGCAGGGGAAGTTAGGTTTAGTTGGAGGATTATTTAGTATTGTAGTGCCCAGAATTTAGTGCTTCATATCTCAAATTTTGTTTGAAGGTTCAATGACGGTATCACATAATAATTAACTGAGCCTCTTTGATCCCATTCCAAATATTCAAATATACTCCTTGGAGGCAGAGATGGAAAACAGCCATGGCATAAGAGAAACCCTCTTTCTCTTCAAAACAACCGATCTCCTTTTCTCTTAAGAAAAGGTGCGCATCTTTGCTGTTAAAGCAAGATGGAAGGTGGCCGCTTCTAGGATGTACTACTACGGTCAGCTACACCACAGATAGGGCATTCTGCCACTGACCTGCAATATTTTGCCGGGTGACCAAAGCGCGAGCAATATCTACATTGTTGTGGTGTGGGGATCCCCTTCCACACTTGTATGCACTGTCCCACTGCTTAAACAGGCGGCAGTTCATGGCAATCAACTACAAGGTCCTAAATGCACTAGAAGATAAAAAGAATGCAGATGTAATATATACAGACTTTGCAAAAGCCTTCGACAAGTGTGACCATGGCGTAATAGCGCACAAAATGCGTGCTAAAGGAATAACAGGAAAAGTCGATCGATGGATCTATAATTTCCTAACAGAACACAGAGAGTAGTCATCAACAGAGTAAAGTCCGAGGCAGCTACGGTGAAAAGCTCTGTTCCACAAGGCACAGTACTCGCTCCCATCTTGTTCCTCATCCTCATATCCGACATAGACAAGGATGTCAGCCACAGCACCGTGTCTTCCTCTGCAGATGACACCCGAATCTGCATGACAGTGTCTTCCATTGCAGACACTGCAAGGCTCCAGGCGGACATCAACCGAATCTTTCAGTGGGCTGCAGAAAACAATATGAAGTTCAACGATGAAAAATTTCAATTACTCAGATACGGTAAACACGAGGAAATTAAATCTTCATCAGAGTACAAAACAAATTCTGGCCACAAAATAGAGAGAAACACCAACGTCAAAGACCTGGGAGTGATCATGTCGGAGGATCTCACCTTCAAGGACCATAACATTGTATCAATCGCATCTGCTAGAAAAATGACAGGATGGATAATGAGAACCTTCAAAACTAGGGAGGCCAAGCCCATGATGACACTCTTCAGGTCACTTGTTCTATCTAGGCTGGAATATTGCTGCACACTAACAGCACCTTTCAAGGCAGGTGAAATTGCTGACCTAGAAAATGTACAGAGAACCTTCACGGCTCGCATAACGGAGAAAAAACACCTCAATTACTGGGAGCGCTTGAGGTTCCTAAAACTGTATTTCCTGGAACGCAGGCGGGAGAGATACATGATTATATACACCTGGAAAATCCTAAAGGGACTAGTACCGAACTTGAACACGAAAATCACTCACTACGAAAGCAAAAGACTTGGCAGACGATGCAACATCCCCCCAATGAAAAGCAGGGGTGTCACTAGCACGTTAAGAGACCATACAATAAGTGTCAGGGGCCCGAGATTGTTCAACTGCCTCCCAGCATACATAAGGGGGATTACCAACAGACCCTAGGCAGTCTTCAAGCTGGCACTGGACAAGCACCTAAAGTCGGTTCCTGACCAGCTGGGCTGTGGCTCGTACGTTGGTTTGCGTGCAGCCAGCAGCAACAGCCTGGTTGATCAGGCTCTGATCCACCAGGCGGCCTGGTCACAGACCGGGCCGCGGGGGCGTTGACCCCCGGAACTCTCTCCAGGTAAACTCCAGGTAATATTATGCGGATAGAGCTTTCACCCATGGGCGGGAAGTATGTAGGTATCGACTTTTGTGATAGCTAGATTCTGCAGCTCGAGTTGCTCCAGAACGACTGGATTACTTATGAGGAAGTCGAGTTGTACACACGTATTTGGTAGGATAATAGTCCTACATCAAGAATTAACCCTTAAATGGTCCAAATGTATACATACGTTCACTCGCGTAGCGCCCCAAATGAATATATATGTTTTATTATTCCTGCTTCCAAATTTGGCACGATTGGCCTGAGATGCCTGGTCAGCATAGAATTGATCTTAGCACTCGGTGTGCACAGTATTAAAAAATTCTGGGACCAATTAGTACCTTGTGGGAGCGCCAGTTAAATTGAGCACCAGCTAGAGCAAACAGTGCAGCAACCACCAAGGATTCACTGATGTAATGTCATATTAACACTTCTCTTTTAAGAGGAAAGTGATGTTAATCCCAAGTTTAGGGTCTGTCGATCTCTATCTTTGTTTATCTTTGTCTATCTCTGTCTCTGTCTATCTGTTCGTCCCATTATAAGTTCAGTAGGCTCGGCAAAGAATATACACGCTCTTAATAATGATGGGTCGCTATACTAAAGTCTCTACCTTGGATAGAAAAGGTGAGTGAAGTCTGACCTCGGACACGCAGAAGGGAACTATCTACTCCACTAAGGGAGGTTACAGTAGTTGGTTCAACGAGGACACGTCGTAACTGCTTCTCTTTAAACAAACTAGACCTGATGATATTAACTTGCGCACCAGAGTCCATGAACACATGAAAGGGCACATTATGAATAGAAGCTTGTACTATAGGACCTATCGTTTCATTTGGAGTTATGTGCAGACAGAAGGGTGGGTTGTCATCGGAGAAGGCATGTTCCACTTCATCCCCAAATTCCTCTACGTCAGAGACGCAGGGTTGTCATTCTCAAGACTGCTTAAGGCTTCATAGGAATTGTGAAGAGGGATGGTGTACTCATTATCACCTACTGTCACAACTGGACGAGTAGACTGGGGCGCTCGGATTCCCCCGAATTGGAAGAATGAGGCTGGTTCTGGTTATTCTGAGAACCTCGATCTCTATTTCCTCTCCTGGCTCTGCGGTTGCAACGGTCACGGAAAGATCTAGAGTACTGGAGGTTATAGAGAGCATTACACTCGGATGTGTCATGGCCATGAATTCTGTGATAAGTACAATAAGGCAAATCTGACTGGTACTTATCAGCATTACAATGCCTCTTAGAGCGACTATCAGGGCAATTTACAGCGATGTGGCCATGGTAACCACAATTATAGCAAGTTCTTTGGCTATGGGTACTGTACATGCTATTAGTGCTACGAGAATGATGACTCTTGACACTAGCTTTGGATGATGGTCGCGAGTGATTTAGATCGGGAGTTTTGGTTGTAGCACAAATAAGAGGAGGTACAGTAGTAGTCAAAGTGGTTGACGTAGACCTTCGATAGGGGAAGGTTCCCTCGGGACACAAGTTATGCACATGGATAAGAGCTGCAAGTGGTCCCATTGTGGCATTTAGAGGACTAGAATTATACACATTGACGTTGGTGGCATTAGCTGTTTAATAACGCCGAATGCTGCTAATTTGGCAAACCCCTCAAGAGCTGGTTTATCATTGTCTTTAAGGTACTTGGAACTTTGATCTGCCTTAACAAATGAGGACATTTGGTTATTTAAGCGAAGAGCAAACTCGTCTAATGATTCCTCTGGCCTCGGAGCTGTACACACTAATTCCTTAAGAACAACAAAAGGATCAGTTTCTCGTACTGGTTCAAGATAGTTACGGATTAATTGCTCATAATCTTGCCACTTGGTTAGATCCTGAAAGTCCCTCATACGGATCAAGTTGAAGACATGCGAGGCAGCTGGTGAACGAGCTAAACTCTCCTTTCCGATACTAATTAGGCAACTCTCTGATGGAGAACCATCTACTGAGGCATTTGCTCTAGCACAAACAACAGTAAACCATCCTTCCAGGTTGTCTGGGTTACCATTGAACAACGGTATAGCATCATAAGGATCACGACTAAAATTGCGAAGGCTCGAAGTCTAAGTGTGTCTATTGTTTGATAAAGAATTACTCGAATTTGGGACTGATGCATTAATGGTTGGACTAGCAGAATGTGCTGAGGCATCGCTCGAGAAGACTTGAGACGTGTTAGCAAAATGTAAAACAAGAATTTAGAGAAATAAAAGAAAATGTAACTGAGGAACACACAACACAGTAAACTTAAGAAATTACTTAACTATTCTGCATAAGTAAATAAAAATTGACAAGTCACACTGTAAGCAAGGCAAACTCACACTCACAAAAGAAAATACTCAACTGAATAAGTAACACTTTGAAAATCAAGAGAAATTGTACTTTACTCAAATCAAATTTGCTCAAATTTACTTTAAATTGAATTAATGGCACAGTGAGTTGTCTTTACTCTCAATGCAATAAGGAAATTCAACAATAAATGATGAATCAATCAAAAATGTTAAAATGGACTCAATAAAGCTTGAGCAAAATTAAAACAAACTGGGAAAACAATTCACTAAAAATAAAATGAAATGGCACACAAAGAATAAAACATTATGCACAGAACAGAGCATATGAAACTACACTGAAATAAACTGTAGCAATGTTGCAAATAACAATTACTAATCAAAAGTACTGCACAACACTACATAAAATTTCTGCAAAAAAAAAAATTAATGGCAACACAATGTTTACACAAGAATTATTGCAAAATGAGTCAGTGTTGCAATGATAAAAAAATACACACACAAGAAAATACAGTTTACAAGAAAAAAAAATATTATCAAGGAATGAACTGATTGAACACGTTAACTCTTAACTACAGCTTAAGCAACACTGACTGAACAAGTAAAAGAATGATTTACTTTAAAAGAAGAACTTAAATATTGCACTAAGAGTGAATTTGTTCAATGAAAATAATAGATGCAAAAACACAGAACAAAAAGGTTTGAACACTTACAGTGATGCAGAACACAACACATCAATATAAACACATTACTAGAATTTTCTTGTTATGAAACTTGAGGTATGAAAATTTTGAAAATAATTGTCTTGCTTGAACAAAATAATGGCACTATTGTCTGTGGAGATAAGACAAATTAGACACAGGTTAAATGAAAAGAATTAACACAAGAATGTTCAACACACAGAGAAAAATTTAAATGGTAAATGAATGAAGACAAAAACAGCAAGAATACACAAATGCTGGGAGAAAAAATGTAACAGACAACACTGAGTTGTGATGCAGAATATAAGGTAATAAACTACTGAATTACTTCACTGCAATACTGTAAACACAAGATAATTGTGAAGTGTAAACACAAATTTATACTGCTTATATATTGCACACAACAAGGAAAAATACTCTGGCTGGACTAGGCTTTTGCTGACTGACTCCCCCACCACAGACTGGCTTAAGTGGCTTGGCTTACTTTGCAAACCTGGGTCAACCCCTCAGAGGTAATGCAAATAGCAAAATAAACACTAATACACAAGGACTGACCAGTGAATAATGCAGAGGCTGGAAGACGCTTGGGATAGCTGGCTTGGGGTAGGTCGGCCTACTGACCACACAAAATGTCCATCGTCGGCTGCAAGAATTTATCTCCGTGCATTGGCGTAATTATCAATTTTACGCCCACACTGCTGGCACCAATTTGTCATGGGGGTTCGAAAGGAGATATGATGGTTGAAGATAAACGCACTTGTGGATGGTAACACTATATATTGTCAGACTGTGGCAAGGGAAGGGGCCCAGCCTACCTTGTTGCCTGTTGTATGTCTATCCATGGACTGAGAGCGAGGTAGCGCATCCCACTCACTCATGCCGCATCCCGTGACGTCACACAGTCACTAGGCCTAATAGGGATCGTCTATATAAAACACATGGATGGTACTATGATACTCAGCTAAGCTATACAACACATGTAAGGGGGGACCAGCAACTATGCTGACAGCTATACATGCTCTTAATAATGATGGGTCACTATACACACTCTTAATAATGATGGGTCACTATACACTCTGAATAATGATGGGTCGCTATACACACTCTTAATAATGATGGGTCACTATACACTCTGAATAATGATGGGTCGCTATACACACTCTTAATAATGATGGGTCGCTATACACACTCTTAATAATGATGGGTCGCTATACACGCTCTTAATCATGATGGGTCGCTATACACGCTTTTAATGATGATGGGTCGCTATACATGCTCTTAATAATGATGGGTCGCTATACACTCTCTCAATGATGATTGGTCGCATGCTACCTATCATCGTTTGTGGTGTATATATGTGTACTTCAATTTGATATTTTCCTCCCCCTGGATGTATGGCACTTCACTCAAGACAGTGTTAATGTCACATGTAAAAATAGGTCAAGAAATGGTTCCCTGAGAGCAGTATCATTGTAATTCAATGGCCAGGGAGAAGCTCTGTGTTAAATCCCATCGATATTTTTTTGGCGTGAAATGAAAGCCATCTTACATTCCAAAATACGTTATCAGTGCCTTGTACAATAGAAGAGATGAAAAACTAAGTTCTTGAACTGGATTTGTCCCCCATTAGAAAACTTTCTGTTTCAACGCATAACCGTCAAAAATTGGAAATTAAATAAAACGAAAACATGACAAAAATATAGAAAAAGTTAGTGTTATTTCTTTCTTTCTTACCCTTTGTCTCATGTTACTAGCATTTGGAATTTTATAGTGGCCCAACTTCATACGAAAAAGCCCAATACCGACAACTTGTCGGTGGTTTGTTTCTGTCAGACACTGCAGCACAACGGTGTATTGGTACAGAGGGCATCTTCCACACTACATCGCATAACTATTTTTTTTTGTATTTTATTTAAAAATTGAATATACAAAAATTTTTTTATTACAAAACAGCCTAAATAAAACAGGGTAAACATGTGTATAACACATACACAGCACTCCTCTCTATACATGAGAAAAACACCCGTAGTACAAACCAAGAAAATCACAACCTCCACATCACAGAAACACTCCCACAGTACAGAAAATTACATAACAATCTAGTAGGTCTAAAACATAATAACAATATATATATATAAAAGAAGGGCGAATACACATAACTTAGATCGTTACACTTAATAAACAAAGTGTTACGTGCGTTTCACAGACTCAAAAACAAAATCATAGTAATACATAAGCTTACATAAGCCTAGAAACAACATTATAACAACTCGGCTGCAACATACAAGTACAAATCTTTTCTATAATTCGCACTCTTGGAGATAACATAATACAGAGCACACTGCAACCTCCCCCCCCCCCACTAGCTGTATCTACCAGCACCAACCATAACAACCAAATCAATAAAAACATAAATTAACAGATCTTAATATAGAAGCATCCTTAAACACGCTTCATACATAACCACATCCCTGCAAGACAGAGTAAGTACATTTCTTAAAAATAATACATTAGCATAATAAGAACCTTCACAGTCATACTGCACATAAGAGGCTCACAGTCACAAAGTACAAGACTTCATACATTGCAAAAGGAAATCTCCATTTTACTCATACCCATTTCCTGAATGGAATCTGGCTGCCTCACAACTCCCTGGTTTAACATATCCCCCACATTAAAATAAGAAGAATCATACGCTTACCCACAACCAGGTCACAACCCCCACCTCGCATAACACATGACATGGAAAGTTCCCTGACACCAAGACACTCGCCTAACCCCCACAACTCGCATTACACCTCTGTCCACCAAACGCACTAATCACACCCGCGCATTCCTCAAGAAGCCAGCTTCGTCATGTCTCCTGAAATCTGTAATGCCCACAAGTCATCCACTCGAAAGCTACGATATCCCTCCGAAAAATTGGAATACCATCTGTTCCCAGTGATATCCTTATTCCTCCTTTGTGTTCCATAAAATATTGCTGCAAGGGCCCTAATTCGCTCCCCCACAGGTGCTCTCCGTAAAACCCACGAAGTATCCACGAAGTCGGCGACCAGATAACCCATCGCATTCTGTACCGGCAACCTCCCCCCCCCCCATCCAAGCTTAATGTCAATATCCCCACTCACAATGCTCCTGTCCACCAACAATTCACCTAAAGTTTTATAATTATGTTCCTGCAGGAACACAAGGTCTGGCACATATTTCCTCAAATAAACATCCAAAACTTTACATTTGCTCACTGCTTTCAACCCTTTAACATTTAAAGACACTTGAAGGCACCCTAATGCACTTAGAACCCAGGCGAGAATCCCCACTCCGCCCCCCACACTTCCCATCACCTTCCTCTTGCTCACGCTCAATATTCTTTAAGCCACCTTCATCTCTAGGCATTACATCATGCCAAGCTTTCTTCCCAGTCCTTTGCCCAGGGGTCAAAACATCCTCACTATCAGAAATATCAGCCGTCCTCTTGCGAGAGCTACGCTCCTCAATCTTCGCCTCCTTCTGGGCATCTTCCCTGTGGACCTCCACTGCCACACTCTGAACCCACCCCTTACCACTCACATCCTTCTCATTGAGGCCTCCCACCTCTGCCTCCACACTCACGGTATCCAAACCATTCAGTAAGTCGTTCAGGGCCTCCTGAATTGTAGCTTCCAGAACATGGTGAGCAATTGCATACTCTTTACCACCCGTTGCCTACACCAAGCCTACGCCCTAATCAATTCCAGTGTCACACACTCAGGCGGCAACGCCTCCTCCCTCTCCATCTCCACACTCCACGCCTCCCGTGACGAAGGCTTACGTTGCGTAAGTCAGCCGATCCGTAGTATCATCAGGCCTCACCTCAGCCTCAGATCTCCTATGTCGCGTTGGACAATGCGCTGCTATGTGGTCGTACGCCTCACACACGCGGCACGTACGCCTGTGACCTGTGTATGTTACATACACCTGAGTCCGAAAGTCCTCCATTCCCACATGACGGAATAGGATGCTTCAGGGACATTTTAAGGAAAAACGTCCCTTCAGGGAAGCCAACTAGTGGCCCATCTCGCCAGCGCCCCAATGTCGCCATTTGAATCGTCCCATATCTTCCGAGGACATGCCGTAAACCACTCTCATCAGCCTCGAAAGGTACATTACGCACCTTGACCTTGGTGAAGAACCTTGATACGTCGTGAAGACGGACACTAACGCCAGGGGTAACCAGCTTAACCACCTCCTGATACTTGGCCACCATGTTTTCACATGTGCTGCTCAGCCGGAACTTGACAAAAATTCGTGCCACACCATTCAGTGAAACACCATAAAGGTCTTCATTAGCGATGCCGTACGTGTGCCGCAATATCGCCGTCAGCAACACACTGGTATTCTGGGCATTGAGCACGCCCCTCACCAGTTCCACACAAACAGTGCTGACACGTTTGAGGCCACTCTCCGCCATGAAGAAAGTGCTGTCACCTGCCACCAGGGGTCAAAGCATAGTTCCAAGTATGTCCTGGCGCGTAACTACTAGTTATGAGTGAGAACGGTTGGGTTCTAGTTGGACCTGCCTTCTACTAGATTTTCTACCTCACCTTCGACAGTATTTAAGACTCTGTCCTCATGTTCCCACTTCATATCTTTCGAGACTATGGAGTTGAACTCTTGTCTAGGCTGAGGGACTGACCACCTCAAATACTATCTCTCTAAGGGTAATGGACTGATTACATCTTCAGGGACTGACCACCTCAATTGTTATTTCTCCAAAGTTGATGGACTGATTATACATCATCTTCATTTCACTACTATATCTGCTTATATTCGCTGCCTGACTGCGGTGGTGCGTGGTTGTGCTCTGCACCCCTCTGCTGTTTTCAGGCAAGCTCTCATAGCAACATGGCGCTGAGTGTACGGTGTTACATAGGAACATAAGAAAGGAGGAACACTGCAGCAGGCCTGTTGGCCCATACTAGGCAGGTCCTTTACAATTAATCCCACTAACAAAACATTTGCCCAACCCTATTTTCAATGCCACCCAAGAAACAAGCTCCGATGTGCAAGTCCCACTCAAATCCAACCCATCCCACTCATGTACTTATCCAACCTAAATTTGAAACTACCCAAAGTCCTAGCCTTAATAACCCAACTAGGTAGACTGTTCCACTCACCAATTACCCTATTTCCAAACCAATACTTTCCTATGTCCTTTCTAAATCTATTTTTTATTATTTATTATCACACTGGCCGATTCCCACCAAGGCAGGGTGGCCCGAAAAAAGAGAAACTTTCACCATCATTCACTCCATCACTGTCTTGCCAGAAGGGTGCTTTACACTACAGTTTTTAAACTGCAACATTAACACCCCTCCTTCAGAGTGCAGGCACTGTATTTCCCATCTCCAGGACTCAAGTCCGGCCTGCCGGTTTCCCTGAATCCCTTCATAAATGTTACTTTGCTCACACTCCAACAGCACGCCAAGTATTAAAAACCATTTGTCTCCATTCACTCCTATCAAATACGCTCATGCATGCCTGCTGGAAGTCCAAGCCCCTCGCACACAAAACCTCCTTTACCCCCTCCCTCCAACCTTTCCTAGGCCGACCCCTACCCCGCCTTCCTTCCACTACAGACTGATACACTCTTGAAGTCATTCTGTTTCGCTCCATTCTCTCTACATGTCCGAACCACCTCAACAACCCTTCCTCAGCCCTCTGGACAACAGTTTTGGTAATCCCGCACCTCCTCCTAACTTCCAAACTACGAATTCTCTGCATTATATTCACACCACACATTGCCCTCAGACATGACATCTCCACTGCCTCCAACCTTCTCCTCGCTGCAACATTCATCACCCACGCTTCACACCCATATAAGAGTGTTGGTAAAACTATACTCTCATACATTCCCCTCTTTGCCTCCAAGGACAAAGTTCTTTGTCTCCACAGACTCCTAAGTGCACCACTCACTCTTTTTCCCTCATCAATTCTATGATTCACCTCATCTTTCATAGACCCATCCGCTGACACGTCCACTCCCAAATATCTGAATGCGTTCACCTCCTCCATACTCTCTCCCTCCAATCTGATATTCAATCTTTCATCACCTAATCTTTTTGTTATCCTCATAACCTTACTCTTTCCTGTATTCACCTTTAATTTTCTTCTTTTGCACACCCTACCAAATTCATCCACCAATCTCTGCAACTTCTCTTCAGAATCTCCCAAGAGCACAGTGTCATCAGCAAAGAGCAGCTGTGACAACTCCCACTTTGTGTGTGATTCTTTATCTTTTAACTCCACGCCTCTTGCCAAGACCCTTGCATTTACTTCTCTTACAACCCCATCTATAAATATATTAAACAACCACGGTGACATCACACATCCTTGTCTAAGGCCTACTTTTACTGGGAAAAATTTTCCCTCTTTCCTACATACTCTAACTTGAGCCTCACTATCCTCGTAAAAACTCTTCACTGCTTTCAGTAACCTACCTCCTACACCATACACTTGCAACATCTGCCACATTGCCCCCCTATCCACCCTGTCATACGCCTTTTCCAAATCCATAAATGCCACAAAGACCTCTTTAGCCTTATCTAAATACTGTTCACTTATATGTTTCACTGTAAACACCTGGTCCACACACCCCCTACCTTTCCTAAAGCCTCCTTGTTCATCTGCTATCCTATTCTCCGTCTTACTCTTAATTCTTTCAATTATAACTCTACCATACACTTTACCAGGTACACTCAACAGACTTATCCCCCTATAATTTTTGCACTCTCTTTTATCCCCTTTGCCTTTATACAAAGGAACTATGCATGCTCTCTGCCAATCCCTAGGTACCTGACCCTCTTCCATACATTTATTAAATAATTGCACCAACCACTCCAAAACTATATCCCCACCTGCTTTTAACATTTCTATCTTTATCCCATCAATCCCGGCTGCCTTACCCCCTTTCATTTTACCTACTGCCTCACGAACTTCCCCCACACTCACAACTGCCTCTTCCTCACTCCTACAAGATGTTATTCCTCCTTGCCCTATACACGAAATCACAGCTTCCCTATCTTCGTCAACATTTAACAATTCCTCAAAATATTCCCTCCATCTTCCCAATACCTCTAACTCTCCATTTAATAACTCTCCTCTCCTATTTTTAACTGACAAATCCATTTGTTCTCTAGGCTTTCTTAACTTGTTAATCTCACTCCAAAACTTTTTCTTATTTTCAACAAAATTTGTTGATAACATCTCACCCACTCTCTCATTTGCTCTCTTTTTACATTGCTTCACCACTCTCTTAACCTCTCTCTTTTTCTCCATATACTCCTCCCTCCTTGCATCACTTCTACTTTGTAAAAACTTCTCATATGCTAACTTTTTCTCCCTTACTACTCTCTTTACATCATCATTCCACCAATCGCTCCTCTTCCCTCCTGCACCCACTTTCCTGTAACCACAAACTTCTGCTGAACACTCTAACACTACATTTTTAATCCTACCCCATACCTCTTCGACCCCATTGCCTATGGTCTCATTAGCCCATCTATCCTCCAATAGCTGTTTATATCTTACCCTAACTGCCTCCTCTTTTAGTTTATAAACCTTCACCTCTCTCTTCCCTGATGCTTCTATTCTCCTTGTATCCCATCTACCTTTTACTCTCAGTGTAGCTACAACTAGAAAGTGATCTGATATATCTGTGGCCCCTCTATAAACATGTACATCCTGAAGTCTACTCAACAGTCTTTTATCTACCAATACATAATCCAACAAACTACTGTCATTTCGCCCTACATCATATCTTGTATACTTATTTATCCTCTTTTTCTTAAAATATGTATTACCTATAACTAAACCCCTTTCTATACAAAGTTCAATCAAAGGGCTCCCATTATCATTTACACCTGGCACCCCAAACTTACCTACCACACCCTCTCTAAAAGTTTCTCCTACTTTAGCATTCAGGTCCCCTACCACAATTACTCTCTCACTTGGTTCAAAGGCTCCTATACATTCACTTAACATCTCCCAAAATCTCTCTCTCTCCTCTGCATTCCTCTCTTCTCCAGGTGCATACACGCTTATTATGACCCACTTCTCGCATCCAACCTTTACTTTAATCCACATAATTCTTGAATTTACACATTCATATTCTCTTTTCTCCTTCCATAACTGATCATTTAACATTACTGCTACCCCTTCCTTTGCTCTAACTCTCTCAGATACTCCAGATTTAATCCCATTTATTTCCCCCCACCGAAACTCTCCTACCCCCTTCAGCTTTGTTTCGCTTAGAGCCAGGACATCCAACTTCTTTTCATTCATAACATCAGCAATCATCTGTTTCTTGTCATCCGCACTACATCCACGCACATTTAAGCATCCCAGTTTTATAAAGTTTTTCTTCTTCTCTTTTTTAGTAAATGTATACAGGAGAAGGGGTTACTAGCCCATTGCTCCCGGCATTTTAGTCGCCTCATACGACACGCATGGCTTACGGAGGAAAGATTCTTTTCCACTTCCCCATGGACAATAGAAGAAATAAAAAAGAACAAGAGCTATTTAGAAAAAGGAGAAAAACCTAGATGTATGTATATATATATATGCATGTGCGTGTCTGTGAAGTGTGACCAAAGTGTAAGTAGGAGTAGCAAGATATCCCTGTTATCTAGCGTGTTTATGAGACAGAAAAAGAAACCAGCAATCCTACCATCATGCAAAACAGTTACAGGTTTTTGTTTCACAGTCATCTGGCAGGACGGTAGTACTTCCCTGGGTGGTTGCTGTCTACCAACCTACTACCTAAATCTAAACTTATCTAATTTAAATCCATTACTGCGGGTTCTCTCTTGGAGAGATATCCTCAAGACCTTGTTAATATCCCCTTTATTAATACCTATCTTCCACTTATACACTTCGATCAGGTCTCCCCTCATTCTTCGTCTAACAAGTGAATGTAACTTAAGAGTCTTCAATCTTTCTTCATAAGGAAGATTTCTAATGCTATGTATTAATTTAGTCATCCTACGCTGAATGTTTTCTAACGAATTTATGTCCATTCTGTAATATGGAGACCAGAATTGAGCTGCATAATCTAGGTGAGGCCTTACTAATGATGTATAAAGCTGCAGTATGACCTCTGGACTTCTGTTGCTTACACTTCTTGATATAAATCCCAGTAATCTATTTGCCTTATTACGTACGCTTAGGCATTGCTGCCTTGGTTTAAGGTTGCTGCTTACCATAACCCCCAAGTCCTTTTCGCAATCTGTATGGCGAAGTTCTACATTATTTAACTTATAAGTGCTAGGGTTATGGACACTCCCGAGCTTCAGAACCTTGCATTTATCTACATTGAACTGCATCTGCCACTTTTCTGACCAAGAGTAGAGTTTGTCTAAATCCTCCTGAAGTTCCCTAACATCTACGTTTGAATCAATTATCCTACCTATCTTCGTGTCATCGGCGAATTTGCTCATATCACTAGCAATTCCTTCATCAAGATCATTGATATATATTATAAACAACAACGGGCCCAAGACTGATCCCTGTGGAACGCCACTTGTTACTGATCCCCATTCTGATTTAACCCCATTTATGGACACTCTCTGCTTCCTGTCTGTGAGCCATGACTCGATCCACGAGAGCACCCTTCCCCCAATGCCATGAGCTGCTACTTTCTTCAACAGTCTTTGGTGCGGAACTCTATCAAATGCCTTACTAAAATCTAAGTAAACAATATAAAATTCTTTATCGTGGTCAACAGCCTCAAAAGCTTTACTGAAGAAAGTTAATAAATTAGTTAGACAAGACCGACCTCTTGTGAATCCATGCTGAGTATCATCAATCAAGCTATGCTTATCGAGATGGCTTCTTATAATCTCAGCTATAATTGACTCTAGCAACTTGCCTACAATTGAGGTCAGGCTTATTGGGCGGTAATTTGACGGTAACGACTTGTCCCCTGTTTTAAAAATAGGAATTACATTAGCCATCTTCCACATATCAGACACTACACCTGTTTGAAGAGATAAATTAAAAATATCAGTTAATGGTTCACAGACTTCCATTTTGCATTCCTTAAGAACCCTTGAAAAAACCTCATCAGGACCCGGTGACTTATTTTGCTTCATTCGGTCTATCTGCTTCACAACCATTTCACTAGTGTAATAAAGTTGGTAGAATTACCGACAATATGTAAAGTAAAAGGACACAAGTGCAACTAATGTGACATTTATTGTGGCAACGTTTCGCTCTCCAGGAGCTTTATCAAGCCATTACAAACAATACATGGACACAGAGGGTATATAAAGGCTCAGAGTGAGGTGAATACTAGTGAGGTACCATTTCGATGTTCACTAGTGGTAGTAGTAGTAGTAGTTTGTAGATGAATGGTTCGGAGAACCGACATGTTGATAAATTAGACACATGTGCAACTCTTGGGAATCTTTATTGAGGAAACGTTTCGCCACACAGTGGCTTCATCAGTCCATACATAGGAGAAACTTGAAGAACAGGAGGAGAATGAGGTAATCAGTCCCTCAACCTTGAGTCGATGTGTTCAGTCCATCAATCTTGAGTAGAATAAGGCAGATGAGCGGAGAAGCAGCTTATAAACCGTATGGCAGGAGAGGTGTAGCAGTCATAGGTAGTGTAACATTTGTCCAATATGGAAGTAGGTTGTGCCCAAGAATTAGGCAAGCGAAGAATTCCTAAGTATTAAGATCCCAAGAAGTTGCAGTGTCTGACAGGTTTGTAGATGAATGGTTCGGAGAACCGACATGTTGATAAATTAGACACATGTGCAACTCTTGGGAATCTTTATTGAGGAAACGTTTCGCCACACAGTGGCTTCATCAGTCCATACATAGGAGAAACTTGAAGAACAGGAGGAGAATGAGGTAATCAGTCCCTCAACCTTGAGTCGATGTGTTCAGTCCATCAATCTTGAGTCATAAGATGACTGGTGGAATTTCGGTGTTGTACACAGGCGTTGTGTACAACACCGAAATTCCACCAGTCATCTTATGAAATTCAGAGACGCCCAATTAGTGATAAAAGAAACTAATTTCCGCACACGCAAGTGCCTTGAATCAGCAATGATCGCTGTTTCGAATACAATTAAACAAAACAACGGCAGCTTCACCATCTCCGAAGTCTTAGCAAGAATCCTCCTGAAAACAGTAAACCCTGCCATCACATAGTCTCTCCTGTTATACTACACAAAGCACAGAGAGTGAACACTGAAACAAGCTGCCTCATTCCAGTTTATATTTGTCCAACCTATTTTTATGTTACCCAAGTAATAGCCTTTATATCCTTTTAATCATGTACAATTAATTGTTCTACCATGTTGTATTGCTTTTGTCACTACCACTACTTCTACTACTACCACTAGTGAACATCGAAATGGTACCTCACTAGTATTCACCTCACTCTGAGCCTTTATATACCCTCTGTGTCCATGTATTGTTTGTAATGGGTTGATAAAGCTCCTGGAGAGCGAAACGTTGCCACAATAAATGTCACATTAGTTGCACTTGTGTCCTTTTACTTTACATTTCACTAGTGACTGTGATGTTACATAATTTATCTTCTTCTAATCCACTATAAAAATTAATTACCGGAATGTTATTAGTGTCTTCCTGTGTAAAAACCGAGAGAAAATAATTATTTAAAATCGAGCACATTTCATTCTCTTTGTCAGTAAGATGCCCATAGTTATTTTTAAGGGGACCTATCTTATCTCTGACTTTTGTTCTATATACCTGGAAAAAACTTTTTGGATTAGTTTTAGAATCCCTAGCAACTTTAATTTCATAGTCCCTTTTAGCTTTTCTTATCCCCTTTCTAATGTCCCTCTTAATGTCAATATACTGATTCATAAGATGACCCTCGCCTCTTTTGATACGCCTATAAATTCCTTTCTTATGCCCTAGTAGATATTTCAGCCTATTATTCATCCATTTTGGGTCATTTCTATTTGATCTAATTTCCTTATAAGGGATAAACGTTCTTTGAGCAGCATGTATTGTGTTCAGAAAACTGTCATATTGATAGCTCTCTTCGTTACCCCAGTCAACAGATGATAAGTGTTCTCTAAGCCCATCGTAATCTGCTAAGCGAAAATCTGGGACTGTTACTGAGTTATCCCTACTATCATGCTTCCATTCAATTCTAAATGTAATTGATTTGTGGTCGCTAGCACCCAGTTCCTCTGAAACTTCTAAATTATTAACAAGGGATTCATTGTTTGCCAGAACTAAGTCAAGCAGGTTATACCCCTTGTAGGTTCTGTCACAAACTGCTTCAAAAAACAATCCTGAACTACTTCTAAGAAATCGTATGATTCTAAATTCCCAGTCAAGAAATTCCAATCAGTATGACTAAAGTTAAAGTCTCCTAGAATTACTACATTATCGTGTCTTGTGGCCCTAACAATTTCCTCCCATAGTAGTCTCCCTTGGTCCCTATCTAAATTTGGGGGACGGTATATCACACCTAAAATTAATTTTTCATGCCCCTCTGAAAATTCTATCCAAACAGACTCTGTATGTGTTACTTCAGACTTAATACCCGTTTTTATGCAACAGTTCAAGTGATCTCGGACATACAATGCCACCCCACCCCCCTTCCCGATACTTCTATCTACTTGGAACAATTTAAAACCCTGAATGTGACATTCTGCAGGCATGTCCCGACTTTTTGAATTAAACCACGTCTCAGTAATGGCAAATACATCTATGTTACCTGCACTAGCAACTAATCTCAACTTGTCCATCTTATTCCTAGCACTGCGACTATTTGTGTAATAAATTTTTAATGACCCTCCTCTCTCTTTACCCTTCCTGCTCCTTTCTATTATTCCACTAAACCTATTACTGTCCTTGTCAATTAGTGCCACTGGCCTTCCGATATCCACCTCATTTTGCCTATTACTAGTTCTCCTAGTACTCATGTTACTACCCTGCGACTTCACAGTTTTCCCGCCAAAACCCATACCACTAACTATTGCTAGTTTAAAGACCTAACAGCTCCCTCCACTGCGTTGGTCAGTGCTCCCACCCCACACCTAGATAAGTGAACCCCATCCCTGGCATACATGTCATTTCTGCCATAGAAGAGTTCCCAGTTGTCCATGAATGTTACCGCATTTTCCTTACAGTATTTGTCTAGCCAGCAATTGACACCAATTGCTCTGGACAACCATTCATTTCCAACTCCTCTCCTGGGCAAAATGCCACATATGACTGGTTTCCCACCCTTCCTCCTAATTATCTCTATTGCTGACCTATACCTGCTAATCAGGTCCTCACTCCTACGTCTGCCAACATCGTTGCCTCCAGCACTGAGACAGATAATAGGATTGCTCCCATTACCTCTCATGATGTCATCCAGATGGCTAACAATATCCTTCAACCCAGCCCCAGGAAAACACACTCTCTGCCTCCTACTCCTATCCTTCAAGCAGAATGCCCTATCCATGTACCTAATCTGGCTATCCCCAACAACAACAATGTTTTTACCTTCCTTTGCGTCGTCCGTCGTGATGCTCCGAGTAGTCGACTCACATTCGCCAGGTAGCATTACACCACTTGTAGAATTCGTCAAGACGTTCTCGATGGTCTTCGTTGGGGTTTCTAGGGATGTCTTACTCACGTCTGCCAATGCTTCTTTGGTGCTCGTTGTGGCATTCCCAGTAGAACACTCACATTCGTCAGGTAGCACCGAGAATGAGTTGGAAGTTTCCACGGTAGTCTTCTGGTTTCTCGTTGTTTCTGCCTCTCCAACCCTTTTCTTGATCTTCAGCTTGGTTCCATGTTGCCCGGCCACTGACCAAGCTCCCCTCTTAACCTGGGGACTCACAACAGAAGGATTACTACGAATCCTCTTGTTCTCCTCCGTTAATCGCCGTATCTCCATCTTAGCAACTCTGAGCTCTTCTCTCAACTGCTGGTAAAGTTGCTCAAGAGAGGGCATCCTGGTACAGATTCACAGAGAGCACACAAACAGTTCTTCACAGAGCTAAGTACACGTCACCACTGAGCTAAGTACACGTCAGCACTGAATACTGTCGGTACTGAGCTGCTTCGTGGGGTGGTTTCCCCCCCTCTACGGCACAAGTATTGCTACCGACGATCATCAGAGACATATGAAATACAGGACGACGAGGTATATGGTGTAGCCCTGAATGGGGCCTTCAGAATCTTCGTTAAGTTGAATTCGACGGCTGTGTATGAGTCGTTGGTGACAAGATTCCAGCATGTGAGTATAGATTCAACTCCTGCTGTAAGAGTGCGCCTCATAGACGTCTCTCGACATTTTACGTGGGTGAAGTTGCGCAACGTCCCCTGTGAGGCAAACGAGGCTGACATAAAGAACGTGTTTGAGGCGTATGGTACCGTGTATCTGGCAACCCAAGGCAAGTGGGCGACAGGTGCATACATGGGACGTCCAGAGGGTACGCTCTCCCTCAAAATGACTCTGAGGCATCCAATCCCGTCTTACGTTATGATGAAGGAGTTCCGGACTCAGATTCTTGTGTCTTATGCTGGGCAACAACGTATGTGCAGGTTGTGTGGGGAGCATGATCACATGGCGGCGACATGTGTGCAACAGAGGAGGGGGGTAATGGAGACTGGTGGAGCACCAGTTACAGGTGTGGATGCCGTCGTGGACAGCCCCACGGGCAAACAAGGGAGTGGACGTCTGTGGAGTGATACAGTTGAAGATACCCTTGTGGTGAATGATGGGAGTGCCATAAGTTGTGCCGAGCCAGAAATGGACACTTGGACGGTGACGAGGGCGGAAGTGCTTGTGCAGCAGGAGGTGATGGCACTGGAGGAAGAGCTGGACGAGGTTTTGAAAACTTTTACTCCATCTGGGGAAAATGACGTCTCTGTACGGGAGAACGTAGCCGTGTTCTGTGCAACATGAAACGTGGAGGTTGAGGCTCATTGTGAGGAATCCTCGGAAGACAGCATGGTGGTGGAGGGCGTCATGAGGAAGTGAGCGGCTGCGTCAGACTCAGATGACGTCCTGACGCCGACGCAGAGGTCTAGGAGGAAGAACGAATATTCTCGATGTAGCCAGGATAAGAGGCATCGAAAAAAGGGGGGCGGGGTGGATGGTGTGAAATCATGTGTTGACCCTGGGGCAGGAGGCCCTGGGAAGGAGGAGAGGAGGAAGGGTTGGAAATTTTAAGATGGCCTTAGATGTATGACTGTGAATGTGAATGGACCATGTAATAGAGTGAAGAGGGAATGTTTTCGTATGCTTCTGTGTAAATATAGAGTGAACGTAGTGTTTCTACAGGAACATAATTTCAGGGAGGGAAGAGTGCTAGAGGTGGCAGGGTTTAAGGTTATGACTCTGCCATCTGCACGTTTGAAAGGTGGTGTGGGTTTGATAAAGGAGGCGAGCCCGTTTGTGTTGATACGAAGTGAGGGGGGAGGGGGATGGGGGGTGTTGCATGTGGATGGGTGGTGGATGGGGCAGAGGGCAACCTTTGTAAGTATGTATGCACCAGCGGAAAACGATGTGAAAGTAAAGAGGGATTTTATATGTGATGACCTAGTTTTCTCCTTACGTGGTTTACCTGTGGTGGCCATCGCTGGTGGGGACTGGAATTGTGTTATTAGAAGGGTTGATGTGGAACCACAAGGGGCAGGGCACATAAGAACATAAGAACATAAGAACGAAGGAACACTGCAGAAGGCCTACTGGCCCATGCGAGGCAGGTCCAAGTCTCCTACCGGCTTAAGCCAATGCACCCAACCTAGTCAGGTCAGGTCACATTGACTTAAGGGAGGAACACGGCAACCGACCTGGTAGCACAAGCTATCAGGTCCAACTCACACCCACCCACATCCACTCATATATTTATCCAACCTAATTTTAAAGCAACACAACGTTCTGGCCTCTATAACTGTACTCGGGAGTTTGTTCCACTCATCCACAACTCTATTACCAAACCAGTACTTTCCTATATCCTTCCTGAATCTGAATTTTTCCAACTTAAAACCATTGCTGCGAGTCCTGTCTAGGCTAGATATTTTCAGCACACTATTTACATCCCCTTTATTTATTCCCGTCTTCCATTTATACACCTCAATCATATCCCCCCTAATTCTACGTCTTTCTAGAGAGTGCAGATTCAGGGCCTTTAGTCTATCCTCATAGGGGAGGTTTCTGATACATGGGATCAACTTTGTCATCCTCCTTTGTACATTTTCCAGAGAATTTATATCCATCCTGTAATACGGTGACCAAAACTGTGCAGCATAATCTAAATGAGGCCTAACCAAGGATGTATAGAGTTGAAGAACAACCTGAGGACTCCTATTATTTATGCTTCTTGATATGAAGCCAAGGATTCTATTAGCTTTATTGCGAACACTTATGCACTGTTGTCTTGGTTTCAGATTACTGCTAACCAGAACTCCTAAATCTTTTTCGCAATCCGTAATATTAAGATCTACATTATTTAGTTTATATGTGGCATGGTTATTGTCCTGTCCAACATTTAGAACTTTGCATTTGTCTATATTAAACTGCATCTGCCACTTCTCCGACCACTGCATCAGTCTATTCAAATCTTCCTGGAGTGCTCGAATGTCCTCGTCAGAATGAATTCGACGGCCTATTTTGGTGTCATCGGCAAACTTGCCGATGTAGCTCATTATGCCCTCATCTATGTCGTTTATGTAGATTGTGAACAGCAGGGGCCCAACACTGACCCCTGTGGAACACCGCTCGTGACGCTTCCCCACTCTGATTTCTACCAATTTATGCAAACTCTCTGCTGCCTATTTGTCAACCATGCCTCTATCCAGGAAAAAATTTCTCCTCCTATTCCATGTGCTTTAATTTTCCTCAATAGTCTCTGATGTGGGACCCTGTCAAAAGCCTTACTGAAGTCCATATACACAATATCATATTCATTACCATGATCTACCTCCTCAAATACCTTAGTGAAAAAAGTTAATAAATTCGTAAGGCAGGAACGCCCCTTTGTAAAACCATGCTGAGATTCGTTGATTAATTTATGCTTTTCAAGGTGGCTACGAACTGCCTCGGCAATTATTGATTCCATAAATTTTCCCACTATGGAGGTTAGGCTTATTGGTCTATAGTTTGAAGCTAAAAACCTGTCACCTATTTTGAAAATAGGTATCACATTTGCCATTTTCCACTTATCTGGCACCATGCCAGTTTGTAGTGATATGTTGAAAAGATTAGCCAAAGGTGTGCTAAGCTCCTCTTTACATTCCATCAGAACCCTTGCATACAGTTCATCAGGGCCTGGGGATTTGTTAGGTTTTAATTTATCTATTTGCCTAAGGACCATGTCACTTGTGACCCTAATCGTGCACAGTTTATTATCGTCCTGTTCTACATAATTTATCATTACTGGAATATCGCTGGTATCCTCCTGTGTAAAAACTGAGAGGAAGTATGTGTTAAAAATTCTACACATTTCCTTATCACTGTCAGTGAGCTGACCCGAGGAACTTTTGAGTGGGCCTATCTTGTCCCTGATCTTACTTTGGGTTAGTCTTCGATTCTCTTGCAACTTTAACCTCATAATCTCTTTTTGCTTTTCTAATTCCCTTTTTTATTTCTCTCTTTAACTGAATATATCGATTTCTTAATTGCCCCTCTCCTCTTTTGATTTGCCTATATATGCCTCTCTTTTGACCAATCAGATATTTTAATCTATTGTTCATCCATTTAGGATCATTTTTGTTTGATCTGATTTCCCTATTTGGAACATAATTTGACTGAGCAGCTAGAACTATGCCCTGGAAAGCATCATATCGGCAACCATCACAACCTACCTGACCCTTAGTCAGGTCATTCCAGTTCAGCCCACCTAAGTAATTTTTCAGTCCTACGAAATCAGCCAAGCGAAAGTCAGGGACGGAGACTTGATTGCCATTATTAGGGGAATTCCATGATATATTAAAACTGAGTGATTTGTGATCACTTTCCCCAAGCTCATCATTAACCTCAAGATTATTAATTAGTGTTTCCCTACTGGCAAGAACCAAGTCAAGGTTATTTCCCCTAGTAGGCTCTGTCACAAACTGTTTTAAAAAACAATCCTGGATCGTATCAAGAAAGTCACCTGACTCTAAATTTCCTGTCAAATTGCTCCAGTCAATCTGTCTATAGTTGAAATCTCCCATTAGCACAACATTTTCGTATGTAGATGCCTTACGAATTTCGTCCCATAGAAGTTTACTGCACTCCCTATCAAGATTTGGGGCCCTGTAAATCACACCCAAAATTTGTTTTTCTCGGCCCTCGAGAAGCTGTAACCAAACAGATTCAGTGGCTGACGCTTCTAATTTAATATCTTGTCTAACACAACAATTTAAATTGTCTCTGACATACATCGCTACTCCACCACCTTTCCTGTTGACCCTGTCAGTGTGGAATAATTTATAGCCTTGTATGTGACATTCAGAGGGCATCTCTCTATCTTTCAGATTGAGCCAGGTCTCTGTTATAGCAATAATATCTATGTTTCCTGCACTTGCAATTAATCTTAGCTCATCTATCTAATTTCTTACACTCCTGCTATTAGTATAGTAAACCTTAAGGGAGCTAGTCCTTTGCTGCCCTCTGCTGTCCCCCTTTGTTTGCTGAAATGATCTATTGTCTTTATTTATAACTTCATGCTGAATGCCTTTTATACATTTACTGTTTCCAACTCTAGTGTTGCAACCTGCTTGTTTCCCACACACACCCATACCTCTATCTTCCATCAGTTTAAAATCATAGGCATTTCACCAATGGCCTTCTCAATCGAGTCTGCAAGTGCTACCACCCCTGCCCCAGAGAGATGTACCCCATCCCTTGCATACATATCATGTTTGCCATAAAAGTTGTTCCAGTTGTCAATGAATGGGATTGCAAGTTCCTTGCAGTATCTGTCTAGCCAGCAATTTACACCAATTGCCCTAGACAACCATTCATTTCCTACTCCCCTTCAAGGCAAGATGCTACATATGATTGGGATCCCTCCCTTAGACTTAATGAAATCTATAGCTGACCTGTACTTATCTAGCAGCTCTTCTCTCCTGCCCTTCCCAATATCATTTCCACCAGCACTGAGACAGATAATGGGCTTGTTCCCATTACCTGACATGATATTATCCAGCCTGTTGACTATGTCCCCAACACCAGCTCCAGGGAAGCACACTCTATCTCTCATCTTCTTATTCCTATTACAAAAAGCACGGTCAATATATCTTACCTGAGAGTCACCAACCACAAGAATGCGCTTACCTCCATTAGCAGGGGCAGTAGTACCCTTACCTTCACTGGCCACTGAAGTACATTCATCCTGAAGAACAGAGAAGCGATTTCCTACCTTCAGATCTTCACTCTTAACTTTCCTTACTCTGATGCGCCTCCCATTACTGTGAACCACTCGCCACATGTAGCAGGTGCTGGGCTGCACCTCACTGCTGGTAGCCGTTGCTACCTCCCTAACTACAACCTCCTCACAGCAAGAGACAGACTGCACCTCACTGCTAGAAGCCTCATTCCCCACAACTCCAGCCACCTCACACTCTCTCCCATACCCATTGAGGTGGACCTTCAGCCTCCTAATCTCCTCCTGGAGAAGCAAGACCTCCTCCTTCAACTCTCCAACCTCAATTTTTAAAACACTGCAGAAGCAAGCCATGCTTTGTAACCGTCCACGCTAATCCCCAAAGCAGCTCAGGGTCTGTGACCTCACGTGACGACTGACCACTGAACACTGACGACTGACCACTGAACATGTCGGCAGCCTTACGAAATCTCTTGGTGGATGTTTAGTCGATGGATGTGGTAGGTGGGGGGGCGTGGGAGGTAGAGCATACTTTCATGACGAGGGGTTATGCGGCTAGGTTAGATAGGTTGTACATATCTCACGGGGTTTTGTCAAAGTTTGTCTGTACAATAGAAGTAGTTTTTTCAGATCATCGGGCGGTAGTGGCAGAAGTGGAGTGGGAGTCACTAGCTAGTATCTCTAGGGGATACTGGAAGTTAAATACAAGTGTGTTAGAAGATGAGGAGGGGTTGGAGGGTTTTACAGAACTGTGGGAGGGGTTAAGTGAGGAGGTAAAGGGTGGAGGATGTGGTGACGTGGTGCGATGGTGTGGCTAAGGAACAGATTCGGCATTACATGCGGGAAGGGAAACGAATCAATTCTTTAAAATATGGGCTCATTAACTATTTGGAAGACAGGCTAAGGAGTTGTTATGTAAGGGGGATGGTGGCGGGTACTTATCCTATGGATGACATTATGGTAATTAAGGGGAGGTTGCACAAAATCCGGGATGAGAGGTTTCAAGTGGTGAGAGTAATGGCGTAGGTAGAAGAGGTGTTATGGGGCGATAGGCTGTCGTCGTGTGTATTGCATAGACAAAAACAATGACAGCAGGCAACGGCTATTCCATGGTTGGAGATTCATGAGTCGGTGGGTGGGTATAGGGTGGGTCAGATTATACAAACTACAGATGGGATGGGGGTGTTTGCAGATAAGTGGTATGAGCAGTATTGGCAAAGGGAAGGGGTAGGAGCTGGGGATTTAGAACAGGTGTGTGGGAGTGTGATATGTCGGTTGGGAAACAGTGATAGGGAAGCACTGGGTGGAGAAATAACTGAGGAGGAAATATGGAGAGCTTTAAGTGAAATGCGTAAGGGCAAAGCGCCGGGAATCGATGGACTACCGGCAGAGTTTTATCAACAGCATTGGGAGCTAATGAGGGGGTTTTTGGTAAGGTTATTAAATTTAATGAAGGAGAGGGGCAAGTTGGGAGAATAACAGGCAACGGCTGTAGTAGTCTTTGTACCAAAGGGTAAGGGGCAGTATACGCTTAGGGACTACCGGGCAATATCATTGTTATGCTCTGATTATAAGTTGTTGATTTTAGGAAATAGGCTTAAATGCGTAGTAGGGCAGGTCGTATCGAGAACTCAGTTTGGGTTGCCAGGGAGGTCTATGGAGGAGGGGCATGGGTTACTACGGGATTTTGTAGAAGAAAAAGGGGGGAAGGAGGGGAGGCTTGGTTGCACTAGACTGGCAAGGAGCATATGATAGTGGAGCGAGAAGCATTGAGAGCTATCCTTAGGGAACAGGGTTTTGGGGAAGAAATAGTGGGATGGGTAGATGCGTTATATCGTGGGGCAACGGCGAGGGTACAGATTAATGGAAGATTGGGGGGAGGATTGTAATGAGTAGGGGACTTCGACAGGGGTGTCCTATGTCACAGCATTTGTTTGCGTGCGTACAGGACCCCTTTTATAGAATAGTGGAGCAGCAAATGTGCATTAGTGAGGGAGAAGGGAGTGGAGTTGGGAGGGTTTGACCAGTTCTAATAGGGTATGTAGATGATACTACTGTTCTGGTTAGGGAGGTGATGTCAGTGGATGCCTTAGATGGGGTAGTCAACATGTTCGCAGGTGCAACTGGTATGAGAGTGAATTCAGAAAAGTCCATGGTCATGGGGTTAGGAGCTTGGGTGGAGAGGGTTGAGTGGGGTAGTGCAGTCATGGCGAGGCGGGTGACTTCGTTAAAAATTTGTGGTCTTATCTATGCAGATGATCTGGATGTTGCACGTGTGGAAAACTCGGTTAGGTTGGTCGACAGGATTCTGGGTCGCTTGGGAGCATTGCGGCCTTATCATTTGACCTTTGTGCAGCATGCCATTGTTATTAACGTCTTATTGTATAGTAAGGTTTGGCACGTGGCAGCCATGTTCTCTTTAACTGGGACGGCAATTGCGAATATACTTAGAAGGGTTTTTAAATTCTTGTGGGGTTCGGGCTATAATTGGCTTAAAAGGGATTTGGTAATGTTACCTGTGCGTCAGGAGGGGGGGGGGGTTGGGTTTGATGGATTTAACGCAGAGGGTAAAAGGTATCTTCATTAAAAGGGACGTGATGAGGGAGGGTGTGGGTGGGGGAGTTTGGTCAAGATACATGGTAGATTGAAACATATGTATACTGGGGTTGGTTGTGCAGGGTGCTGCATAGGATAGGGGGTAAAGGCATTTCTGTTCTGCAGGCATTAAGTCTTGACGTGGGGGATATGGATGAGAGTATTATTAGGGCTGTGGGGTACATTATGGTAGATTATATATACATATCGTGGGGAATGCGGGGGAAAGGTGTTAGCGAGGTGAAGCGGTGGGTATTAGTGGTTACGTTTTACAAAACGTTGTGTCGAAACAGGGATATTTATGAGCGGAGGTGGGAGCGGGATTTTCCATTGGGATACAGAGAACTTACGTTAGGGGTCTTATTAGACTTGTAAATCAGGAAGGAGGGGTAAGATAGGGATGGTGTATGCTACTGTGGGAAGGGATGTCAGGGGTATGAAACGGGGTCGCCTTCTTGGGGATCACAGTTGCTAAGGATGTGTGTGACTTGTTGGGATTGAGAGTTGTTGAAATAACGCACTTTTTCTGAAGTGTAAGAAATGTTATCACTGGCAGTTATTTTCACCTGGTTGAGATGACATTGTGTTATAACCTTATCTAACACACTTATGTTAATTTTTGATATTCAGTGTAATGTGTCTTGGTGTTATTGTGAACACCGATGATTATATATTTACTTAAGGTTATCCTTCATGTATTGTAAGGATGTACGTAAGCATGTTAGCATAAACATCTTTGATTGTATCATAGGGTATTTAGAGGTAGGGTGTGGATGGTGTGGTTTGGGAGGAATAGCGCCATTATGATTGGACCTGAGTCTTGCTAGTAGAGAATTTTGTTACCTGTAACCATACGTGTCTATCTATATATGTAGTTGTGCATAATTTAAAATGAACAATGTAACTTGTCATAATAATGAGGCATTCATACTTATTTTTAAGTAGTGGTACGTGTAGGTATTGTAAATATAATTTAAGATATTGCCTGGGTTGTTCTGAATTATATATTGTTACAGACGTTTTTCACAAGTTCGTTATATATGATTAAGTGAACGAGTTTTTCATCTTGTGTATAGCCAGGTGAAACTGGACAGTTTTCACTTGTGGGGGGGTGGGGGGTAGGAGTGTAAGCAATCTCTGCAGTAGCAAGTCATGCAAAACACATGGTCACAGTTATTTTAGATGTCTAATGTTGTCCATTCTCTGATGTACAGATTATCTCCGGCAGTGTAAATAATCCGTCTCCAGGAGGGAACAATGTGTAAATTTATTTTGGTAGGTTTATGTATATAGCGTGTTATTAGGGTGATATATATTATGAGACGCTAATTAACATCAATGACTGTTGGTGGTTATGACTGGTGACAGCAGACACAGTTACTGGGCATGTGGGAGGGAGGGGGGTTGAAGTGTCAGCGGTAGAGTATTAACTCCACCATGCACGATATTGATTACAATAGGGTATATGAAGGTTAGGGTGTGGATTGTGTTCTATGGTAGGAGTAGAGCCATCATGTTCAGACATTATTTGTATTTATAGTGTCAGCCGTTTACTTGCTGGATTGTGTTTATATATTTTGTCATTGAAGTTTTTAATGTTCTTATAAATGTATAAGAGATTTGTCACTGTGTATACTAATGTGAAAGTGGCATGTTGTCACGAGGGGGGAGTGTAAGCATTACTGAGTAGGTATCTATCGTTTTTTATGCGACCATATTTTCATGTGAAGCGCAGTATGTAGAAGCAGTGTTCGATTTCAGTGAAGTCAGTTCTGATGTCACTATATATGTGCTTCTTTCAGTAGTTTTAGTCACAGTTGATTATTGCTCACTGCCTGTATCTTGTTACATATTAATTTATGTACCCATATATTTTGCACCTGAGTTTAAAAAAAAAAAAAAAAAAAAAAACATATCTGCTGCCTTTGTATTTGACTTAATTTCAGAGAAGAGGTTTAAGATATCTGATATCCAATAAGAGTGAGGAAGGTACAAAAACACCTCTTCTGACAGACTTTGCATGGTAAGAAAAGAAATTAACACAAATGCATCTGTGTATTTGTTTCTGAGTTCCTTGCGTATTTTTTGTGTGTGGTGATAGCAAATAAAACTGAATTGATGAGGTTCTTTAATTTTTACATGTACTGGACCTCATGATATTTATCAGGAACATTTACACAACATGAATATGTAGGCATTTACAATTGTTTGATACGTACTGGCACGTATAAAGCAGAGAAAATATACTGGATAAGTACATTCATGCAGCAACAGCCCCTTACAAGTACTGATGGTCAAGGCAAGTAGGAATGAGAACATCTGTTGAAACTGTTGTTAGGTAAGACAATCTGTTCAATCTGTTCAATCTGTTCAATCTGTTGAAACTATGAAAGAAGAGAGAGGCATCACAATATGCTTTCTGTCTCATGCTGGTCAGGACTTACACCCACATCGAACACAAGTTTATATGGTAATGATATGGATAGAATATTTATTACTTACGTTGCTATGCTAACCATCAGTTATCCGCGAGTTGTAGCTACATGTCAGTGGATGGCAAGACTGGAGAGAACCAGGGAAAGAGGTGTTTGTGGGTTGGTAAGTAATAACCTTTCTTTCCTCTCCTGGCTTGCTTCAAAACTTTTATATTCAACACTCTTCCCCATATCATAATAAACTGAACTATAAACTTGATCTGCATCATCTAATTAATCCATGATATGTATTTACTGCTACCTATATTGAAGAGAGAGGTTAAATAATTGATATTATAGTTACTGGGAATAAAAGCTAATTTTGCAATTCTGTAGTGAATAGCTATTGTTAACAGTGGATGGGGGGGAAGGGGGGCAAGAAGAAGAGCAAGTGATACCATCGCTCTGTTTACTGTTCCCATATACGTATCTCGCTGTCCATCATGCATTTATTTTCATACACTAAGTACTATGTCCAGACGTCTCATGCCCGCTCTGATTAATGTATTTCTATACACGTCAATATAAAGAAATTAAAAGGGGATATATAAAAATATTTTCTTAAGAATCCAGTGGTGCTGGGCTTAGGTGTTCCTTTCAGAGCGCATAATATTTTCTCTTCGGAATATTGGTGAAAATAGGCTGTTCTAAATATTTTAAATAAATCAGTAGACGTGTTTATATTACATTGATTAATAGCCAGAACCTGCAGAATAACGAATAAAAGTTTCGTTAAAATGAAGCTAATTGAACCTCTGCATTTAGAATAGAACGAATTGCATATGAGCGATGTAGATACATGAAGCGATTTTCTGGTAAAAAGTCTCACTACATTTAAGCGGATTCATACAAACTTTATTTGAAGAAAACAATGGAAATCTCTACAGGTATTTGAAGTATGTTTCAGGTATTGGGGGTCATGTGTGTATGATACATCTATTTAATATATATACATACAGGTGTCCCCGTTACTTTACAGGTATTGGCACTGATGGCAAGTGGAAGGCTCAGCAACCAGAGTTTGGAGTAGCAGAAGACACAGTGACGGCACAAGAAGGGCAGACAATTTGCCTGCCTTGTGTCGTCCTCCACTTGGGTGATCGTGCGGTGAGTATTGAATTGTACCTTAACAGTTAATATTTTGTCAATTATTTTTTAAATTTTCTTGCATGCACCATAAATGTTAAATTAAAAATAATGGGAAAACTTTGATTATAGGTATATCTTATTATGGTATAAACCTTGGTAATAAATACCGACAAGATGGTTTAGAAAGCAAACACTATAACATATTTATTAGAAAACGTTTCGATCCTGGGACCTTGATCACTTCTAACATACAGAGGTAGAAAGACATATATATAGGCGGAGAGTGAGATGTGACGCACGTGACCTGAGGAATGTCATAAGAACATAAGAATGGAGGAACACTGTAGAAGGCCTACTAGCCCGTGCGAGGCAGGTCCTTATCAAAACAACCTCTGCCTATGATGAGGACGGGTAGACGTTGAAATCATGTGACTCCTGAGTTGTTGGGTTGGTGCTGCTTAAGTATCATGTATGCCAATGTTTTTGAAATTTTGTAGTTTCCAGTGTTGCGTTCTATAGTGTCGGTGACGGCGATTAGTGAGGCTTCTAGGCACCGTCGGCGTCTGAGGTCTGGTTCGGTGAGAACGAGTTGTGCCTCGTTCCAGTTCATCAAATGCCCCGTGGAGTCTCTGTGGAGGACACAGGCGTACCTTACATCGTCTCTGTTAGAGGCATTTCGATGCTCATTCAGGCGGACTGCAAGATCTCTGCCTGTCTCGCCTACATATTTCTTGGGACAGAACCCACAGGGGATAGTGTAGACGCCTGCTGTAGAAGTTAGAGGTGTGGGGCTGCGTTTCGTAGTGAGATCTTTGACAGAGGATGTGTTTATGGTGGAAACGTTGATGTTACTCATAGCAAGTGCCCGGCGAGTATTCGTGGCAACATCGCCACATGGGAGTACTAAGAACTGTTTAGGGGGCTGTTCCATGGGCGGTTTGTTGAGGATAGCTTGTGCCTTGAGTCTGCAATCTCGGATGAAGAAAGATGGGAACTGAAGACGTGTAAAGGCTTGTGTTATGTAAGTGCATTCTTCTTCTAGAAAACAAGGGCTGGAGATGCGAAGAGCTCTCAAGAAGAAGCCAGTGAGGACTCCTCTCTTAGTGCGGGTGTCTTGGTGTGAATAAAAGTGTATAAGATCGTCCTTGTTGGTAGGTTTTCTATACACTTTGAAGAGAAGTTTGTCACTGTCGGGAGATCTGCACAGTAGAACGTCGAGGAAAGGTCACTCAGGTGACCTTCTCTCCCGAATTTCCAACCTGAATGTCAAAAACAAAAGTATGGCTTCCTTCGATATCACAGCCCTCTTTACCAACGTTCCTACTGACGCTGCAATCAACATTCTGAGACAGAGGCTCACTGAAAACCACGACCTTTCTTTACCTCTTCTAGATTTCATCAATCTAGTGGAACTGTGTGTTAATTTCAACTTCTTCAAGTATCAGGACAACTGTTACAAACAATGCTTTGGGATGGCAATGGGCAGACCGCTCAGTGCTGTGCTTGCCAACCTCTTCATGGAAAACTTGGAGACAGAGAAATTCAGCACCCTCATTCCCAACACCGTTACCTGGCTAAGATACGTTGATGATATATTGGTTTTCTATCCGAGACGTCTCAATATCCAGGCCCTTCTCAAAAAGATCAATGCAGTTGAACCATCAATAAAGTTTACATTTGAACTCGAAAATGATGGCAAACTTCCTTTCCTCGACGTTCTACTGTGCAGATCTCCCAACAGTGACAAACTTCTCTTCAAAGTGTACAGAAAACCTACCAACAAGGACGATCTTATACACTTTTATTCACCCCAAGACACCCGCACTAAGAGAGGTGTCCTCATTGGCTTCTTCTTGAGAGCTCTTCGCGTCTCCATCCCTTGTTTTCTAGAAGAAGAATGCACTTACATAACACAAGCCTTTACACGTCTTCAGTTCCCATCTTTCTTCATCCGAGATTGCAGACTCAAGGCACAAGCTATCCTCAACAAACCGCCCATGGAACAGCCCCCTAAACAGTTCATAGTACTCCCATGTGGCGATGTTGCCACGAATACTCGCCGGGCACTTGCTATGAGTAACATCAACGTTTCCACCATAAACACATCATCTATCAAAGACCTCACTACGAAACGCAGCCCCACACCTCTAACTTCTACAGCAGGCGTGTGCAAGAAAGGTATAAAATAGAATGATAGTTGGTGTTAAAGTTAAGCACATATAAAATACTCCGACATCTTTGTTAGTAGATTGGGCCACATTCAGTGTGTTTTTTGTCAATTTTCTAGATTACAATAGAAGACAGAACTATATACAAAGATTTAGTAACAGTCTTCGGCCTTGAGCAGGAACATTAGTTGTAGAGGAGAGCCCGGCAAAGAAAGACTGGCGCATAAAGTGTCAGTGAATGAGGCAGCAGACGAGGCGGTCACTGGTAGATTTGTGAGTAGTCCTTCCTGCGCTGGTTGTTAGAAAGCCGTGAAGAAGGCTAGAGGTCCAACCAAAGAGGCCCATGAGCTGTAGTGTCTGAGTTGTCTGAAAGCGTAGTGGAAATGACAATATGAAAGTTGTTATACACATGCAGCAACACCCGACAGTCTTCTTTTACAGTAGACGTTTTCGCTCTAGTCATCAGATTCTCTAGACAGCTAATAGAAGACAGTAATATATATGCATATGAACAAACTGCCAGTCTGGAGCAGGTCACAGATGACTGGTGGAGAGAGTCAGATCGCAGCCAGAAGTGTCGTAATGACTAGCAGTGATTTAGGCTGCTCCACTGGTGGTGATCTCCAGTAGGTCCTTCCCAAAAGAGAGCTGTTGTTGTAGCAGTCTGAGCAGCAGTCTGTAGATGTCCTCTGAACCAGCATGATGTTGCAGAGTTCGAGGGACTGATTACCTCATCTTTTGTATATAGTTCTACTGTCTTCCTATTATGTCCTAGAATCTGTATTGATAAAGCCACTGGATGGCGAAACGTCTACTACAATAAAGATATCCAGATGTTGCACATGTGTCTTAACTTTCATATTGTCGGTATTTTATACCTTTCTTGCACAACTTGTCAGACACTGCAACATCATGGAATCTTGGTTCAGAGGACATCTACAAGACCTTCTTCACGGCTGCTGCAACTAACCCATCTCTTTGGGAAGGACCTACTTCCACTGGGGAATCCCGCCTACCAGTGACCGCCCTCGTCTGCTGCCCGTCCCATTCACTGACGCCTATAAAAAGCGCCAGTCTTCTTGCCTTTGCTCCAGACTCTCCTCCACCACGATGCTGTGAACACTAACTCCAAGGCCGAGGGACTGATTACCTCATCTTTTGTATATAGTTCTACTGTCTTCCTATTATGTCCTAGAATCTGTATTGATAAAGCCACTGGATGGTGAAACGTCTACTACAATAAAGATATCCAGATGTTGCACATGTGTCTTAACTTTCATATTGTCGGTATTTTATACCTTTCTTGCACAACTTGTCAGACACTGCAACATCATGGAATCTTGGTTCAGAGGACATCTACAAGACCTTCTTCACGGCTGCTGCAACTAACCCATCTCTTTGGGAAGGACCTACTTCCACTGGGGAATCCCGCCTACCAGTGACCGCCCTCGTCTGCTGCCCGTCCCATTCACTGACGCCTATAAAAAGCGCCAGTCTTCTTGCCTTTGCTCCAGACTCTCCTCCACCACGATGCTGTGAACACTAACTCCAAGGCCGAGGGACTGATTACCTCATCTTTTGTATATAGTTCTACTGTCTTCCTATTATGTCCTAGAATCTGTATTGATAAAGCCACTGGATGGCGAAACGTCTACTACAATAAAGATATCCAGATGTTGCACATGTGTCTTAACTTTCATATTGTCGGTATTTTATACCTTTCTTGCACAACTTGTCAGACACTGCAACATCATGGAATCTTGGTTCAGAGGACATCTACAAGACCTTCTTCACGGCTGCTGCAACTAACCCATCTCTTTGGGAAGGACCTACTTCCACTGGGGAATCCCGCCTACCAGTGACCGCCCTCGTCTGCTGCCCGTCCCATTCACTGACGCCTATAAAAAGCGCCAGTCTTCTTGCCTTTGCTCCAGACTCTCCTCCACCACGATGCTGTGAACACTAACTCCAAGGCCGAGGGACTGATTACCTCATCTTTTGTATATAGTTCTACTGTCTTCCTATTATGTCCTAGAATCTGTATTGATAAAGCCACTGGATGGCGAAACGTCTACTACAATAAAGATATCCAGATGTTGCACATGTGTCTTAACTTTCATACAGCAGGCGTCTACACTATCCCCTGTGGGTTCTGTCCCAAGAAATATGTAGGCGAGACAGGCAGAGATCTTGCAGTCCGCCTGAATGAGCATCGAAATGCCTCTAACAGAGACGATGTAAGGTACGCCTGTGTCCTCCACAGAGACTCCACGGGGCATTTGATGAACTGGAACGAGGCACAACTCGTTCTCACCGAACCAGACCTCAGACGCCGACGGTGCCTAGAAGCCTCACTAATCGCCGTCACCGACACTATAGAACGCAACACTGGAAACTACAAAATTTCAAAAACATTGGCATACATGATACTTAAGCAGCACCAACCCAACAACACAGGAGTCACATGATTTTCATCGTCTACCCGTCCTCATAGACAGAGGTTGTTTTGATAACGACCTGCCTCTCATGGGCTAGAAGGCCTTCTACAGTATTCCTCCATTCTTATGTTCTTATGACATTCCTCAGGTCACGTGCGTCACATCTCACTCTCCGCCTATATATATGTCTTTCTACCTCTGTATGTTAGAAGTGATCAAGGTCCCAGGATCGAAACGTTTTCTAATATGTTATAGTGTTTGCTTGCGTGTCTTTCTAAACCATATCTTATTATATATAATACACTCACCATTGAGAAAAAAATATAATGCAGTTAATATTGTAGATTGTAATTAGTGGTGACTATAATAGCAAAATCAAATAACGACAAAGGCCTTGTATATTAATGAAAAAAGTCGATTACATATGAAAAATATAGAAAATTTTCCCAGTTAAAAGAAAGTTGATTATTTAGATTATTTTAATAAATTAGAGAAAAAAGTTATTCATTGTCTGCATGACGTAAAGAAGAAGAACCAGATTTCACAAGTGAAATATGAAGTAATTCATGGTTCTGAGTTATCCCCAAGTGCTGTGAATTAATTCACAAATATTCCCAAACATGGACTTCCAGTTTTCCTGTATTCTGAGTACAGTGACCACTCAGTCAATTTAGCCAAGTTCTCATCCTATATTCTTGGGGATCTGATTACAAATCAATTAAACCATACCACGGGTGGGGGTTAGAACTCGCGATCAGAGTCATAAAAACTCCAGACCAACGCATCAGCCACTGGTCCAGAGTTTTGAGACTCTGATCGCGGGTTCTAACCCCACCCGTGGTATGGTATCGTGTCATTACGATGTCGTGAGTCATGTACAAGTCAATATACTGTAAAAAAAATCATATGAATTTACCAAATGTATCACAAGGTATTACCAGCTTGGTCTAGTTATTGATAAATTTGATTTGCAGAGTATATCACTAATATTCCAGCAAAAGAACAAAAGATGCATGTATTAATGATTTATTTAATGAGGCAAATTCAGTTGGAAGTTTGAAAAGAATTTTTAAAATCTCTTCAGCCACAAATTAATAACTTTCTCTACCTTTAAAAGTTAGCTCTATACATAACTTGAGGGAGGAGCAATGGACTCTTCATTACGAGAAATTCTTACAAATATTTTTCGATATTTTCAATAATAGATCAAGTTTACTGAATGTTCTTCTATATTTAAACCAATATTTTACCTGTGATTTGGGGATGATATTCTCATTCATTATTTTAAATATCTCTCAAAAAGACCAGTTTATAAAATTTGACTCAAAAATAATAGAAGGTTATCACATCCTGAAATATATTGTAAATAAAGTGGTTAAAGAAAAAATTAAATGTTATATCCTAGCATTGATAAAGAAAAAAATTAAAAATCAAATTTGAACTGCGTTGATTTAATTGTTGAATAATATAAATGAATTTAGCAGAATAATTGATTAATTTACGTTAAAAAAAATGACTGGAAAAGTAATTTAAATTTAACGTAAGAAGTATTTGAGGTTGACAGATGAAAGAAGCTTTAAACCCCGCTGGTGAGGGGCTCTTGATCTAGGGAATTGGATCTGTGCTCCAGTTCCCTGAATTAAGCCGGAATACCTTCCGTCCCCCACAGGTGCTGTATAACCCTACGAGTTTAGCGCTTCCCTATGATTATAATAATCAGGCTTAAATTCTTTGCAACAATTCCTTCAAAACATAAGTATTTGAATAAATTTTTGTTAATCTCTGAGTAATGATGATTGACCTCTGAAGCTGGAGAATAAAATATCCAAACTTACCCTCTCTTCCTCTGCAACTTGTATCATGTCTTCACTGTAAAAGCAAAATCAATCCACTCAATATTTACTTACTGATTTGCCAAACTGCCATATCTCAGTATTTAATTATTGTATAGCATTACAGGCTATGATTTACCAAACTGCCATATCTCAGTATTTAATTATTGTATAGCATTACAGGCTATGATTTGCCAAACTGCCATATCTCAGTATTTAATTATTGTATAGCATTACAGGCTATGATTTGCCAAACTGCCATATCTCAGTATTTAATTATTGTATAGCATTACAGGCTATGATTTGCCAAACTGCCATATCTCAGTATTTAATTATTGTATAGCATTACAGGCTATGATTTGCCAAACTGCCATATCTCAGTATTTAATTATTGTATAGCATTACAGGATATGATTTGCCAAACTGCCATATCTCAGTATTTAATTATTGTATAGCATTACAGGCTATGATTTACCAAACTGCCATATCTCAGTATTTAATTATTGTATAGCATTACAGGCTATGATTTGCCAAACTGCCATATCTCAGTATTTAATTATTGTATAGCATTAAAGGCCATGAATTGCCAAACTGCCATATCTCAGTATTTAATTATTGTATAGCATTACAGGCTATGATTTACCAAACTGCCATATCTCAGTATTTAATTATTGTATAGTATTACAGGCTATGATTTACCGAACTGCCATATCTCAGTATTTAATTATTGTATAGCATTACAGGCTATGATTTGCCAAACTGCCATATCTCAGTATTTAATTATTGTATAGCATTACAGGCTATGATTTGCCAAACTGCCATATCTCAGTATTTAATTATTTTATAGCATTACAGGCTATGATTTACCAAACTGCCATATCTCATTATTTAATTATTGTATAGCATTACAGGCTATGATTTGCCAAACTGCCATATCTCAGTATTTAATTATTGTATAGCATTACAGGCTATGATTTACCAAACTGCCATATCTCAGTATTTAATTATTGTATAGCATTACAGGCTATGATTTGCCAAACTGCCATATCTCAGTATTTAATTATTGTATAGCATTAAAGGCCATGATTTGCCAAACTGCCATATCTCAGTATTTAATTATTGTATAGCATTACAGGCTATGATTTGCCAAACTGCCATATCTCAGTATTTAATTATTGTATAGCATTACAGGCTATGATTTACCAAACTGCCATATCTCAGTATTTAATTATTGTATAGCATTACAGGCTATGATTTGCCAAACTGCCATATCTCAGTATTTAATTATTGTATAGCATTACAGGCTATGATTTGCCAAACTGCCATATCTCAGTATTTAATTATTGTATAGCATTACAGGCTATGATTTACCAAACTGCCATATCTCAGTATTTAATTATTGTATAGCATTACAGGCTATGATTTGCCAAACTGCCATATCTCAGTATTTAATTATTGTATAGCATTAAAGGCTATGATTTGCCAAACTGCCATATCTCAGTATTTAATTATTGTATAGCATTACAGGCTATGATTTGCCAAACTGCCATATCTCAGTATTTAATTATTGTATAGCATTACAGGCTATATAATTTACACTATATTACAGTTTTTTTTGAGAAATTGTGCAGTGTAACCTGGAAGATAAGTGTTACTAGTGTAATAAAGAAATGTCGCCACATAATTTTAAGATTACAACAGTGAACCTCGCGGATCCACGTGAATATTATTGTGATGGGCAAGTCATTGACTGAAAGGTCTCTCAGTTATTTTAATTACTATAATCATAGAGAAACGCTTAACCATGGTCTCTCAGGTGACTCTTCCTGTCAGTACCTTGAAATAATGAAAATATTAATTAACAGTAAGGGCTGTCTCTCTCAAAAGATAATAATTTGATTGCCTCTAAAGAGCCGAGTTCTATGGAGTGATTCAGAGAGGTCAAGGTTTCTGGCGGCTTTTCCGTGGTTAATCATATTCCTAAGACTTTTATAGAATTAAGAGGTAATCCTAATTCTTTTTTAAACTATTGAATAGAGGTAGAGAAATAATTCTTGAGAAAAGTGTTAATTAAGGAAACATTAATAATAATTAACGACAATAATTTGTGTTCATTAACCCAGGGAAATTATAAAAGACTCGGATGTAAGAACTGCCACCACACACGTGACTTTGTGAAGATTTATTCATGAAGGTACATGACCACACATGTGGCTTTATGTAACTTTTTTCACCAGGGTTAAGCCAAGGGCAGAGACAGGGTCAGAGGTCAAAAAGATAGACATTGTAAAAAAAAAAAAGCGCTGCAACTTGACATACAATATTAACGTCTTACAAATTTTGTTTTGCCCAGGTAGCGAACAGCGAGTTTACCTGGGCAAATCTATGGTTAATAATCTTTCATTATATTTACTGTATTACTCTGTTCCCTTGACAAGTGGTAGATTTAATCTAAGAAAGAGACGATCCTTTATTGTCAACCAATAACAGAGTTCATCATATTAGTTTTACACTGCTGAAAAGAGAGGCAGCCTTTAACCAAGGTCAGTCCTAACTCATGCAAAAAAAAATAATCTTATTTCTTCTTTTTAAGATATTAAATAAAGGAATCTTTTTTTCCGTGAAGTTACAACCAGTTTTATTTGTTAAAATATTATTATAAACACATCAAGGATAACTGTCATTCCAGTAATAAATAAGGATACGGTAATATTACTGCATCCGTATTTATATATCTCTATTCCTATGACAAGTATTAATCTAAGGAAAAGAAAGAGTAATTCTTAGATTAAGAAAAGAAGAATGCCATGAAATTAAGGTAGAGTTAGAGGTTAATGTCTTAAATTCTTAACAGAGGTAAGAACCACAAACCACAGCTCTTATTCAATGTTCAAATGGAAGTAAGAAAATGCCTGTAAAATTTGTTTGTCAAGGTACAAGACCTATAATATATCATCATAGCCTTTCTTTTCATTCATTATCCTAGATGCATTTTATCTTCCTGAACATCATAAGTAGATGATCTCACACACAACACACCGTATATTACAGTGGTAACACACTCTCACACAACACACCGTATATTACAATGGAATTACACTCACACACAACACACCGTATATTACAATGGAATTACACTCTCACACAACACACCGTATATTACAGTGGAATTACACTCTCACACAACACACCGTATATTGCAATGGAATTAAACTCTCACACAACACACCGTATATTGCAGTGGAATTACACTCTCACACAACACACCGTATATTACAATGGAATTAAACTCTCACACACAACACACTGTATATTACAGTGGTTTTTTTTAAGAACACCACTAACAAGGTTATATATTACATAAAACATAAAACACTGGAAATTATAAAGATTGGACAATAAAACATTGTGATAAAAACACACACAATGACACACACACACACACACACACACACACACACACACAAGCACACACGTACACACAACATGAGACTATATCAGGCACATACTAGGTAAGGCTTCCGTCTGTCAACACACACTTAATCTAAGATCTCAGGTGCCCAACAGAGCACCACGATACTCAAATATTAATTTAGTCGATTATCACGAGATCTTAACACAGACATTGGTATTTACAATTCAAAGAAGGAAACAAGATAATACTACAAATCACAAAATAAAAACATCCAATATAATAAAACAAGACTACGATGTGATATTTTACATCTCAAATAAACACAAAGAAAAAATAATGCAATCAGTTACATGTAATATAATATTACTGAAGAGCACACTATAACACGGCATAAAATATAAACCAGTCACTTATGCTAGGAAACAAATGCTGAAATTACCGAGCCGTCCAGGGTGGGTCCAAAAGAGAGATGCGTCGTCTTGCTCTGGTCTCTATTCTGCCAAGAAGTCACAGAGACAGAAGGGAGGGAATTCAGGAAAGTGGAGCATATTAAAGATGTGAGCATACTTGTATCTTGTATATAATTTTGCAACCTCTGCTGTCAAGCAGATACGGGGAACGCATAAATGTCGTATGCAATCTGGCAGCTTTGTTTTCAAAATTTACATTGTTCTTCGCAGTCCGTTTTGGAGTCAGATTTCACCCCAAGGATATCAACCTTTTCCCATGGTACCATGGCTGATAGAGCTATAAACTGGTGATTAATGTAAACTAGTGCAGTCATTTCCTCTCTTGGATAAGTTAATGTAAGAGTTCGGTCGTTTGCTTATACATGAGATTTTTGGGATGAGTTGAAGATACATTCCATAACAATAGTCCAAGCACATTTCCATGCGTAACAGTTGCACTCACAGTGTCTTCTTGAATCTGTTCCGTTGAGAACTGCGCTTACAGGTCTACATTGCAGGTAATCACTGAATAAACATAATGCAGAGACAGCGACTCCTAATGTATGTAGTTTTTGCGTAGAGTCCCTGGTGCCACACACTGTCTACAGTACCAGCAGTGTCCAGTGCTACTACACGGTTGTCTTTGGATTCTTCCAATGGCTGATGCCACATAGCGGAGAGGTTTTACAGCAGACCTGCAACCAACACAGCGACTCTTTTTTAAAGTCATACTGGTCACAAAGAGAGAGGTAGTCGATAAACTCTTTCATCTTCCGTGAGATTATTGTCTCAAGAATCTTTCTAGTGATTGACAGAAGTGACACTGATTACTGCTCTTCTCTTTTTGTGAACAACGACTACATTTAAGTCTTTCTATAGAGGGCATTTACACTGTGCAAGGTGGTGCTGTTAGATTCGAATTACAGGTGAGGGTAGATGATCTGCACATCTACTCAACAATTTCAGGCTATTGTCACCAATGACAACTTTGACACAGATTTTGCTGCTAGCCAAAGAGGTTCTCTTTCAGAATCAGGAAATTGCATCTTGGTCGCAAAGTGTTCAGCAAAGAGGTCAGCTTTCTCTTAACTGCCAGTAGAGGTCCTTGACCAAGGACCACCAGGTTTTAGAGCCCATCCTGTCTTCTTCCAATTATTTACCTGTGAAGATTCCTATTATAGATAGTGGGATGCCTTTTATACCTTCTCAATGTCTTGTACTTAGTAGTAGCAGGCTCTCAAATAACGAAAGCCGAATTAAGGCTGATCTAAAGGCTTCGTCACATAATGCTGTTGAGGGATATGTTTTTGTTGGAGATTAAGCTGTGTTCAGTGGAGGCATACACATGGTAATCGTAATCACACTGCAGAAGGGCATTCCAATAGGCGAGCTCAGAGTAAAGAGCTGGCCTGTTTCCTCTTTTCTACAACCAGATTGTATACGTAGATTCTTCAAGTCGTTCTGTTGGAATTTTAAGTGTCGTAGAGATAGCATCTTCGTTAAAGGATCTAACATAGTCAAGGGAGTTGGCAGACTACTACGCCTTCAGACAGATCACTCACTACTGGATCGAGGGATGAGTCGGAAATGTGAGTAGGGAAGTCACCGAAGTTTCTGCATGAATTTCATCGAAATCGCTCTGACTAAGATGTTAGCTGATGTCACCAACAATTATAATATGTTGACATTTATGGTGAGGCAGAGAGGAGTCCACATTTTCCATCAGGAAGTTGACGGGGTTGACATGCTGCCACTGAGGTATGTTTTTTACACACGTTAGTACAGAGATTCTAGTGTTAATGCATAGCTTGAAGAATATCCTTTCCAGGTGATGAGCGATGGCAACACAAGTGAGCTGGACATCAACACTTTTGGATAAACTTAGTGACATCATGTCCTTACCTGTCTCATCTCATCCATGAGTTGAAGGCAGCAACGGCGATCATGTCGGGAAGAAACTATGCGCAAGCTCTCCAACACTGGTAATGATGTCTCTAACGTTGGCCGATAGGATGCTGATAAACTGGCTCTTCATGACTCTCTCTACCATGGGTTGATGGGCGTGTAAGGTGCTTTTCCTTGAGATTGGCACGAAACTACCTACAGAACCGAGACAGGGATAGCTGGATGGGAAACGTGTAATTGTGTTTGCCAGAAATGAGATATTTTGATATGTTCTAAAAATAAATTTCTAAAGTATTGGTGATCCTCTCTATTGAGTACGTTTTTTGAAGACAATGGTCTTCTTTAAGTTCTGTTTTGTGACAATTGTACCTGGTTTATCACAGTACTTGTTAGTGGTATTCCCCCTCCGGCGACAGCGAGAGACTGCCTAGGTGCCGGTGAGGGTGGATTCCTATTTCCTGCAAATCTTGCGTTTCGGTGCTGATTCGGCAGCTAACTTCTGTGTAGGTACTGCTGCAGGTGAGCCAGATTATTATAATCATCCACCCTCAAGGCACCTAAGCAGTGCTCTCGCTACACAAATAACCCACACATAGAAGAGAAGAGCTTACGACGACGTTATTAGTGCTCTCGCTGTCACCGGAGGGGGAATACCAATAATAAGTGTCTGTGATTTACCAAGTAGAATTATTGTCACAAAACAGAACTTAGAGAAGACCAGTGTCTTCTTAAAAGGTACTCAACAGACAGGATCACCAGTTCTTTAGATATTTGTTCTCAGAACATACCAACAAAATCTCAGACCTGGTTAACACAGTTACACGTTACCCACCCAGATACCCCTCAAAACACTGTATCTGAAATTTCTAATACAAATTCTTTGGCCACCTCAGAGGGAACAAATCGATTACCTAGCAATGAAGCAAGCATTAGATCTGCAATTTTTCCTAAATCTGACAGTACATCTGCTATCATTCCTCCACCATCTGCTGGTACACCTGTCGCCAGTGCTCCACTTACCGAAACTGAGTCAGGATCCTCTCCATCAGAGATGAATGCAGCTAATAATCAAGTGACCGATACTGTAATTGAACAAGTGCTGAGGCAAAGCACAAATATCAGGGACATATCTGGTAGAGTTGACGAGTGTGTGGTAGGTAACGTTCAAGAGGACATCTACACCCGTTTCAACTTGTACCAGCACAGTTCCAAGAAAACTCCCACTAGATACATAATTATGAGTTTTCTTGGAACTGTGTTGGTGTAAGTTGAGACGGGTGTAAGTGTTCTCTTGCACGTCCTCTACCACACACTCGTCAAGCTCTACCAGATATGTCCCTGATATTTGTGCTTTGCCTCAGCACTTGTTCAGTTACGGTGTCGGTCACCTGATTATTAGCCGAGAGATTCGGACAAGATGATTACCAATTTCGGTGGCAACGTCGGGAGGGTTTGTGATAACACTGGCAATCCGAGGAACAGAAGCCAGGTCAGGAGAATATTTACCACTGTTTCCGTACTTTTTTCCAGACTGCACTCATAGAAAGAAGCAGAGATGATGGTGGATACTATCTCGCCAGCAAGTGCGTTTAGCGTCACGGATGACCTGGCGAGCAACCGCTCGCTTCTGCTTAAAATCAAGGAGTCTGCCCCACGCAGTGCGTTTCAAACGTACTTCTTGAGCACAAGCAGGAGATCACCAAGGCACGCACTTCTGAGAATGCCTGCCCGAGGTTTGGGGTATAGAATGAAAAGCTGCGGTTAAAACTGAGATCGAGAAAAGGTGTAAAAGCTCATCAATGGAGGACGAAGAAGGAACCTCACAAAGTAGTTAGATGCGAGTAAAGGTGCCAATTTGCTCGGTCAAACTGCAGGCTACGAGGTGGTGATGAATATGAAGGAGAAGTAAGAATGATTGGAAAATGATCGCTGTCATTTAAGTCCGTGAGGACAGACCAGGTGAAGTGTAGTGCAGTGGAGGATGAGCAGACCGAGAGATGGATGCAAGAGAGAGAATGAGTACGAAGATCAAATTGGGTTGGGGATCGCATATTTAAAAAATGGAGGGGAAGAGAAGGGAGAAAAGACTCCAATTGAATGCCGCGGGAGTCAGTGAGTGGCGGTAAGGAAGAAAGCTGAAATGCAACATCCGGGATAGATAATGCCCGAGAAGGAGAGAGAGATACAAAGAACAGACTGTATACCACTTATTCAAGTGGATACGGGCTGCAGTGTAATGCGGCGAAGTATAAACAAAGAGCTGACGGTATAGAATATTGGTGCATATAAGTGCACTTTCATTAAAGGTTCCATCAGGAAAAGGAGCCGGTGAATACAAAAAATCATAGCCCGAGATGGGATGGAGAGCATCGGAGTGTAATTTGGGTTCTTGTAAACAAACACAAACAGGAAAAAACTGGGAGAGCAACACCTGGAGCTCACCCTGGTTACATCAGAGGCCGCGTATATTCCACTGTAAATAGGCCATAATTTGCGAAGAGCAAGATACAAGAAAGGTGAAGGTGGAGATATCTACGGACTAGTAGGGTTAGAAAAGCCCACATGTGGAGGTAGCAGCAAAGGATTGGGATGCCATTTGGAGGTGAAAAGCCAGGTACAGAGACTGGAAAGGAAAAATGAGCAGATTTCAGAAAGGAAGGAGGGGTGAATGGAGATTTTAACAATGGGGATGTTATGGTCATCCGAGAAGGAGAGGGGCGATGGGGAGTAGGTGTTGTATGAGGTCTCAAAGATGCAGAAACTTGTGAGTGAGAATAGGAAGAGGTGAGAACAGGATGAGTGTCGAGGTAGGGACCTCTGAGTCCAAGACAGCAAAAGAATTAGAGACAGGGGTGGCTGTGGAAGGGATGACTACAGAGGAGGCTGCAGAAGTTGGGACTCCACAGGAGCGGGGACGTTTAGTAACTCGAGAATAAGAAATACGGGGAAGTTTTCCCTGGAGGCGTAGATGAGACACTGCCATAGCATATGGGAGGCCTTCTGCATCTTTGAGACAACGGATTTCACGCTCATTTAAGTAAACTTGGCAACGGTGAGAGTAAGATGGGAGAGTCTCATGACAATTAAGGCAAGAGGGAGGTAGACTACAAGACGTATTGGTATGGTCGTTGGCACCACAGATTGGGCATTCAGCGATGGACCTGCAATATTTTGCTGGATGACCAAAACGCCAGCAATTTCTACACTGTTGCAGTGTAGGGATCACCTTTCGAACTTGTAAACGTTGTCCCACTATATATACAGAGGACGGAAGCTCACGGCAGTCAAAAGTTAAGCAATTTACATTGCATGGGTATCATCTCCACCTGTGGCAGGAAGGATATAAGTATTTACTTTGAGGATTGGGAGGTCTTGGAGTTCTAGCTGTTCCAGAATGTCATCGCCACGTGTCTGGAATTTCTGTTAGACAATGGTATGGGGCAGAATGACAATACCACTACAAGAATTGAGGGAATGATGTTTTTAAAGAGTTACATGAATAGATTCGATAGTTATAAGGGGAGAATGATCATGAGCTTGGTTAGCATTCTGGACAGTGATGATGCATGTGCCACTCTTTAGAGCATGAAAAGATATATCTCTACCAACATGGCGTAGGATCGCCTTGCCAGTACTAGGATCAGAAACATAGGCAGTAGAGGAAGTCGGTTGTAGAGTAAAAAACCTAGTTCAATGCGTATTTCGAAACATAGCGTGTAAAGGGAGTGCATGACGTGCCGGTCTTTTCTGAGAAGAATGAGAAGGAAGTGAAGAAGTATTATCTGGTAATGGTCTTGGGCATTTAGGTGTGGGACCAGAGTTGGTCCGGCATGGGACGGGCTGATGATCCGAAAATTTCCGCACCATAGAGGGAGAAGTCGGAAGCATAATCAAAGAAGAGCAGAGGTCAGACGAATTGAAGTAGTCAGTCCAAACCCCGGTACCTGGAGCAGGTGTCGAAACGGCACCAGCAAGAGGTACAGAGGCATTAGAAATGTCCGAAGAGTGGTCATATAATGAGGCAGGGTCATAACAGTGTGCAGTATTAGGAAGGGGCCAGGGGAAGCAGGTTCATGGATTGGGAACTCCATGGTTAAGTCATTCCTTCTCTTTTTGTTTTTTAGAAAAAAAAAGAAAAAAAAATGGGGGGGAAGTGGGGAAATAGCTCCTAGGAGGAATGTAAGGACCATAAATCTCCCTTTACGCCCAAGAGGACCTCAGCACCGCAAGTATAGCAGATGCAGCATGGAACTCGTGCCATACCTTACCCTTCATGTCAGTAAACCAGCGATCCATGATAGTAATCTCACACCTGCCGAGCCACCTCGGTGGACCAAAGAGAGGGCGGCCAGACACCCACCACAAAGCATACCTCCTTTGCCCACCACCCCCTGGCATCCGAAAGGTAGCCTCCGGAGATACACCCGTTACCCGAAAGACACCCAAAGCCACCTCCCCCGGAAAACCGGAGGAGGACCGGGACATCCCCAGGCGATCCAGATTCCACAGCAAACTACACCACCGCCATGGACCTCAACGGAATGGGATGGACCCTGGTACCCTTCCCCCTACCTAGAGTGCCTGTGGAAAGAATCCCAAAGGCTGAAAATAGGAAGGGAATAAAGGAGGGATGGGGAGGAGGAGGAAAGGGAAATAGGGGGGGATAGGGAGGGTGGATTGGGGGGTAATTAGGTTCGGTCTGAGGAAGGGGACCAAAACGTCTAATTCCTCAGCCCAAGAGCCTTTTCACTGCACAAAGGAGCCCCCTTGAAAAGGAAGGTTTTCATAAGAATATGTAACGTTTTATCAGGGTCTCAAAAGAAAGTGTAATTTTTTTCAGGGGTTCCAAATGAATATGTAATGTTTCTTCAGTGTCCTGAACGAAAGTGTAATATTTTTCCAGAGTATCAAAATAAATATGTATTTTTTTTCCCAGTCACGAAATGATAGAAAAATAAATCCTGTATTGTTACTGAGGGACACGAAATGAACATTGCCAAAAATATATTTTTCTGAATTAATGAGAAATTAATGGTTCTATCATTGTATCTGACATTATGCTTGAAAAAAATGTAGTTGTATTTATGCAGTTGTTTAATGAAATATTCATCGTGTTATGTGTGATGTTTTGTGAAATAGTTGATTATATATATATATTCGAATATGAAAGGGAGTATAATTAGTATTTTAAAACGTTTACTCATGTCTAAATGAAATTATATTATTCGAATCTGAATCTAAACGTAACTGGAGTATACCTGGAGGGTGTTTAGGGGGTCAACGCCCCCGGAGCCCGGTCCATGACCAGATCTCGCAGTGGATCAGGGCTTGATCAACCAGGCTGTTATTGCTGGTTTCACATATATAGACGTAAGAAGCACAGCCCAGTTGATCAAGCACTGACTTTAAATGCCTGTCCAGTTCCTTCTTGAAAACAGACAAGGGTCTATTGGTAATCCCCCTTATGTATGCTGGGAGGCATACATAAGGGGGCGCCCCTGCTTTTCATAGGAGGGATGCTGCATCTCCTAAGTGTTTTGCTTTCGTAGGGAGTGATTTTAGTGTGCAGGTATGGGACTAGTCCCACTAGGATTTCATAAGTTTATATTATCATCTATCATTCTCGCCTGCACTCCAGGGAGCGCAAATCAAGGGACTTCAACTGTTCCCAGTAATTTAGGTATTTTATTGTACTTATACATGCAGTGAAATTTCTCACGTATATTCTCCAAGTCTGCATTTTCGTCAGCCTTGAAAGGGGCCGTTAGTGTACAGCAATATTCCAGCCTAGAGAGAACAAGCAATTTGAAGAGAATCATCATGGGTTTGGTATTCCTAATTTTGAAGGTTCTCATTATCCATCCTATCATTTTCCTATCAGATGTGAAAGATACATTATTATCTTAGAAAGTGAGATCCTCTGACATCACTCTCAGGTCCTTCACTAATGAGTAGTTGGAATTTGTTTTATACTGCGATACAGTTTTAATTTTCTCAGGTTTTCCATACAGGATGGGAGCGAGTACTGTACCTTGTGGGACAGAGCTTTTCACTGTAGCCGTCTATGGATTTACTCTTTTTACTATTACTCTTTGTGTTTTGTTTGCTAGGAAGCTGTAGATCCATCTACCAACTTTTTTTTTATTTCGTTATCACGAATTTTGTGTACTTTAACACCATGATCACACTTGACGAAGGCTTTCACAACATCTGTGTTACTACATCTGTATTTTGTTTGTCCTCCAGAGCATCCATGTCATAGTGGTCCAGTAGTTGGGATAGGAAGGAGCGACATGCTCTAAATCATTGCTGCCCCGGGTTGTGACACTATCTGATGGGCATCTAAGTTGGTGCCGATCTTGCTTCTTAGAAAACTGTTAAGAATTTTTATGTATGACGTTAGTGCAATCTGTCTGTAATTGACTCAAGAAATCGTAATGACACGATTATAAACTAGCAAACGCGACGGGCTGGAGTTTTGAGACTATGACCGCGGGTTCAATCCCGGCCGGGGGTATGGTTTGTCTGTAATTCTTTGCTATTGCTTTACTTCCACCATTGTGGAGTGAGGCTATGTCTGTTGTTTTTAGCGTGTGTGGAATGACCCCTGTGTCCATGCTGCCTGTCCAAAGAACGCAGGTAAAAGGGACTTCTTGCAGTTCTTGGTGAACACGGAGTTCCAGGAGTCAGGAACTGGGGCAGAGCGCATGGGCATGTCATATATTGCTTTTTTTCCAAGTTTTGCGGTATTAGGATAATATCAAAAACTTTTGAATTAGCTTAATTTTGTCTGGTTACCGGCTCACTAAACACCAAGTCATTACTGTGTTTAAACTTACAAGTCTGAATCTATAAGTTATTGGAAGTTGTAACGTGTCTTGCGGCACGTAAGACGACCTTTTTTCCAAAATCTGACCCTCAAAACCATCCTGCGTCTTACACGATGAAGATCAGACTCGGAATCAAATTCGGGGTCCACGAATAATTCAATTTAATAAAGAGAACAGTAAAAACAAAATTAAATAATCAAGGATATTCAGTAAATGTTTGAAGTAATTCTTTAAAACTGCCACCCGTGGTATGGTTAGGTAGCGTATGTACACCAGTACACCCGTATTTATACCAGTACCACCGTATTTATACCAGTACCACCGTATTTATAACAGTACCACCGTATTTATACCAGTATCACCGTATTTATACCAGTATCACCGTATTTATACCAGTACCACCGTATTTATACCAGTACCACCGTATTTATACCAGTACGACCGTATTTACACCAATGCCACTGTATTTATACCAGTACCACCGTATTTATACCAGTACCACCGTATTTACACCAATACCACTGTATTTACATCAATACCACTATTTACACCAATACCACCGTATTTACATCAATACCACTGTATTTACATCAATACCACCGTATTTACACCAATACCACTGTATTTACATCAATACCACCGTATTTACACCAATACCACTATTTACTCCAATACCACCGTATTTACACCAATACCACCGTATTTACATCAATGCCACCATATTTACATCAATACCACCGTATTTACATCAATACCACCGTATTTACATCAATATCACTGTATTTACACCAATACCACCGTATTTTTTCATCAATACCACCGTATTTACACCAATACCACCGTATTTACACCAATACCACCGTATTTACATCAATACCACCGTATTTACATCAATACCACCGTATTTACATCAATATCACCGTATTTACATCAATACCACCGTATTTACATCAATATCACCGTATTTACACCAATACAATCGTATTTACATCAATATCACAGTATTTACACCAATACCACCGTATTTTTTCATCAATACCACCGTATTTACACCAATACCACCGTATTTACACCAATACCACCGTATTTACATCAATACCACCGTATTTACACCAATACCACCGTATTTACAGCAATACCACCGTATTTACACCAATACCACCGTATTTACAGCAATATCACCGTATTTACATAAATACCACCGTATTTACATCAATATCACCGTATTTACACCAATACCACCGTATTTACATCAATACCACCGTATTTACACCAATACCACCGTATTTACACCAATACCACCGTATTTACACCAATACCACCGTATTTACAGCAATACCACCGTATTTACACCAATACCACCGTATTTACACCAATATCACCGTATTTACATCAATACCACCGCATTTACACCAATGCCACCGTATTTGCACCAATACCACTGTATTTACACCAATACCATCGTATTTACACCATTACCACTGTATTTACACCAATACCACCGTATTTACATCAATACCACCGTATTTACACCAATATCACCGTATTTACACCAATACCACCGTATTTACACCAATACCACCGTATTTACACCAATATCACCGTATTTACAGCAATACCACCGTATTTACATCAATACCACCGTATTTACACCAATATCACCGTATTTACAGCAATATCACCGTATTTACATCAATACCACCGTATTTACACCAATACCACCATATTTACACCAATATCACCGTATTTACATCAATACCACCGCATTTACACCAATGCCACCGTATTTACAGCAATACCACTGTATTTACACCAATACCATCGTATTTACACCATTACCACTGTATTTACACCAATACCATCGTATTTACACCATTACCACTGTATTTACACCAGTGTATGGTAAATGATAGCCAAGAACTAGAGATGAACGGAAGCCAGGAACTGGAAGAGAATTACAGTACTGAGTGTGCGGTATGTTAAGAAATGTAGTGTCTGTATGCCACATAAGGGTAATGTTAGGGGTCCTAATCCAGTCCAGGTGTATCCCACTACTGGCGAATCTTGGGTAAGACTTGCGCTAGATTTGTACAAAAAAAAATATAAATAATTAATCATGTAGCTGAGGCCATGGTCAAAGCACAGAGTCGAGACACTGGCATTATCTAGCGTTCGTTAGAGACACTTGTTGGTCCCTCACGGAAGGTTCCTTGATGTTGGTGAGGGCTCTTGATTTAGGGAATTGGATCTGTGCTCCAGTTTCAAGAATTAAGCCTGAATGCCTTTCACATCCCCCCCCCTGGCGCTGTATAATCCTACGGGTTTAGCGCTTCCCCCTTGATTATAATAATACTAATAAAAAGAGAAACTTGCAGTGGAAGCTGAACCAGTTCTCTTATACTGATAAAATATACGAAAATACAGTATTACTGGTAATATGAAATATGGAATAAAATACAATATAAAACACGAACAAATCATTAATAGACATTAAATTAATATCGTAAATAAGAGACAACAAACAATAGCCATGCCATATGTTAACTAAATAATATAGATCTTAATACTACGGATTGCGAAAAGGATTTAGGAGTTCTGGTTAGCAGTAATCTAAAACCAAGACAACAGTGCATTAGTGTTCGCAATAAAGCTAACAGAATTCTTGGCTTCATATCTAGAAGTATAAATAATAGAAGTCCTCAGGTTGTTCTTCAACTCTATATATCCTTGGTTAGGCCTCATTTAGACTATGCTGCTCAGTTCTGGTCACCGTATTACAGAATGGATATAAATGCTCTGGAAAACGTACAGAGGAGGATGACAAAGATGATCCCATGTATCAGAAATTTTCCCTATGAGGATAGACTAAGGGCCCTGAATCTGCACTCTCTCGAAAGGCGTAGAATTAGTGGGGATGTGATTGAGGTGTATAAATGGAAGACAGGAATAAATAAAGGGGATGTAAATAGCGTGCTAAAAATATCTAATAGACAGGACTCGCAGCAATGGCTTTAAATTGGAAAAAATCAGATTCAGGAAGGATATAGGTAAGCACTGGTTTGGTAACAGAGTTGTGGATGAGTTGAACAAACTCCCGAGTACCGTCATAGACGCTAAGACATTGTGTAGTTTTAAAAATAGGTTAGATAAATACATGAGGTGACGTGTACTTAGCTCTGTGAAGACCTGTTTGTGTGCTCTCTGTGAATCTGAACCAGGATGCCCTCTCTTGAGCAGCTTTACCAGCAGCTGAGAGAAGAACTCAGAGTTGCTAAACTGGAGATACGGCGATTAACGGAGGAGAACAAGAGGATTCGTAGTAATCCTCCTGTTGTGAGTCCCCAGGTTAAAAGGGGAGCCTGGTCAGTGGTCGGGCAACATGGAACCAAGCTGAAGATTAAGAAAACGGTTGGAGAGGCAGAAACAACGAGAAACCAGAAGACTGCCGTGGAAACTTCCAACTCATTCTCGGTGCTACCTGACGAATGTGAGTGTTCTACTGGGAATGCCACAACGAGCACCAAGGAAGCATTGGCAGACGTGAGTGAGACATCCCTAGAAACCCCAACGAAGACCATCGAGAACGTCATGACGAATTCTACAAGTGGTGTAATGCTACCTGGCGAATGTGAGTCGACTACTCGGAGCATCACTACGGACGACGCCAAGGAAGGTAAAAACATTGTTGTTGTTGGGGATAGCCAGATTAGGTACATGGATAGGGCATTCTGTTTGAAGGATAGGAGTAGGAGGCAGAGAGTGTGTTTTCCTGGGGCTGGGATGAAGGATATTGTTAGCCGTCTGGATGACATCATGAGAGGTAATGGGAGCAATCCTATTATCTGTCTCAGTGCTGGAGGCAACGATGTTGGCAGACGTAGGAGTGAGGACCTGATTAGCAGGTATAGGTCAGCAATAGAGATAATTAGGAAGAAGGGTGGGAAACCTGTCATATGTGGCATTTTGCCAAGGAGAGGAGTTGGAAATGAATGGTTGTCCAGAGCAATTGGTGTCAATTGCTGGCTGGACAAATACTGTAAGGAAAATGCGGTAACATTCATTGACAACTGGGACCTCTTCTATGGCAGAAATGACATGTATGCCAGGGATGGGGTTCACTTGTCTAGGTGTGGGGTGGGAGCACTGGCCAACGCAGTGGAGGGAGCTGTTAGGTCTTTAAACTAGGAATAGTTAGTGGTATGGGTTTTGGCAGGAAAACTGTGAAGTCGCAGGGTAGTAACATGAGTACTAGGAGAACTAGTAATAGGCAAAATGAGGAGGATATTGGAAAGCCAGTGGCACAAATTGACAATGACAGTAATAGGTTTAGTGGAATAACAGAAAGGAGCAGGAAGGGTAAAGAGATAGGAGGGTCCTTAAGTATATATTACACAAATAGTCGCAGTGCTAGGAATAAGATGGACGAGTTGAGACTAGTTGCTAGTGCAGGTAACATAGATGTATTTGCCATTACTGAGACGTGGTTTAATTCAAAAAGTCGGGACATGCCTGCAGAATGTCACATTCAGGGTTTTAAATTGTTCCAAGTAGATAGAAGTATCGGGAAGGGGGGTGGGGTGGCATTGTATGTCCGAGATCGCTTGAACTGTTGCATAAAAACGGGTATTAAGTCTGAAGTAACACATACAGAGTCTGTTTGGATAGAATTTTCAGAGGGGCATGAAAAATTAATTTTAGGTGTGATATACCGTCCCCCAAATTTAGATAGGGACCAGGGGAGACTACTATGGGAGGAAATTGTTAGGGCCACAAGGCACGATAATGTAGTAATTCTAGGAGACTTTAACTTTAGTCATATTGATTGGAATTTCTTGACTGGGAATTTAGAATCATACGATTTCTTAGAAGTAGTTCAGGATTGTTTTTTGAAGCAGTTTGTGACAGAACCTACAAGGGGTAATAACCTGCTTGACTTAGTTCTGGCAAACAATGAATCCCTTGTTAATAATTTAGAAGTCTCAGAGGAACTGGGTGCTAGCGACCACAAATCAATTACATGTAGAATTGAATGGAAGTATGATAGTAGGGATAACTCAGTAACAGTCCCAGATTTTCGCTTAGCAGATTACGATGGGCTTAGAGAACACTTATCATCTGTTGACTGGGGTAACGAAGAGAGCTATCAATATGACAGTTTTCTGAACACAATACATGCTGCTCAAAGAACGTTTATCCCTTATAAGGAAATTAGATCAAATAGAAATGACCCAAAATGGATGAATAATAGGCTGAAATATCTACTGGGGCATAAGAAAGGAATTTATAGGCGTATCAAAAGAGGCGAGGGTCATCTTATGAATCAGTATATTGACATTAAGAGGGACATTAAAAAGGGGATAAGAAAAGCTAAAAGGGACTATGAAATTAAAGTTGCTAGGGATTCTAAAACTAACCCAAAAAGTTTTTTTCAGGTCTATAGAACAAAAGTCAGAGATAAGATAGGTCCCCTTAAAAATAACTATGGGCATCTTACTGACAAAGAGAATGAAATGTGCTCGATTTTAAATAATTATTTTCTCTCGGTTTTTACACAGGAAGACACTAATAATATTCCGGTAATTGATTTTTATAGTGGATCAGAAGAAGATAAATTATGTAACATCACAGTCACTAGTGAAATGGTTGTGAAGCAGATAGACAGACTGAAGCAAAATAAGTCACCGGGTCCTGATGAGGTTTTTTCAAGGGTTCTAAAGGAATGCAAAATGGAAGTCTGTGAACCATTAACTAATATTTTTAATTTATCTCTTCAAACAGGTGCAGTGTCTGATATGTGGAAGATGGCTAATGTAATTCCTATTTTTAAAACAGGGGACAAGTCGTTACCGTCAAATTACCGCCCCATAAGCCTGACCTCAATTGTAGGCAAATTACTAGAGTCAATTATAGCTGAGATTATAAGAAGCCATCTCGATAAGCATAGCTTGATTAATGATACTCAGCATGGATTCACAAGAGGCCGGTCTTGTCTAACTAATTTATTAACTTTCTTCAGTAAAGCTTTTGAGGCTGTTGACCACGATAAAGAATTTGATATTATTTACTTAGATTTTAGTAAGGCATTTGATAGAGTTCCGCACCAAAGACTGTTGAAGAAAGTAGCAGCTCATGGCATTGGGGGAAGGGTGCTCTCGTGGATCGAATCATGGCTCACAGACAGGAAGCAAAGAGTGTCCATAAATGGGGTTAAATCCGAGTGGGGATCAGTAACAAGTGGCGTTCCACAGGGATCAGTCTTGGGCCCGTTGTTGTTTATAATATATATCAATGATCTTGATGAAGGAATTACTAGTGATATGAGCAAATTCGCCGATGACACGAAGATAGGTAGGATAATTGATTCAAACGTAGATGTTAGGGAACTTCAGGAGGATTTAGACAAACTCTACTCTTGGTCAGAAAAGTGGCAGATGCAGTTCAATGTAGATAAATGCAAGGTTCTGAAGCTCGGGAGTGTCCATAACCCTAGCACTTATAAGTTAAATAATGTAGAACTTAACCATACAGATTGCGAAAAGGACTTGGGGGTTATGGTTAGCAGCAACCTTAAACCAAGACAGCAATGCCTAAGCGTACGTAATAAGGCAAATAGATTACTGGGATTTATATCAAGAAGTGTAAGCAACAGAAGTCCAGAGGTCATACTGCAGCTTTATACATCATTAGTAAGGCCTCACCTAGATTATGCAGCTCAATTCTGGTCTCCATATTACAGAATGGACATAAATTCGTTAGAAAACATTCAGCGTAGGATGACTAAATTAATACATAGCATTAGAAATCTTCCTTATGAAGAAAGATTGAAGACTCTTAAGTTACATTCACTTGTTAGACGAAGAATGAGGGGAGACCTGATCGAAGTGTATAAGTGGAAGATAGGTATTAATAAAGGGGATATTAACAAGGTCTTGAGGATATCTCTCCAAGAGAGAACCCGCAGTAATGGATTTAAATTAGATAAGTTTAGATTTAGAAAGGACATAGGAAAGTATTGGTTTGGAAATAGGGTAGTTGATGAGTGGAACAGTCTACCTAGTTGGGTTATTGAGGCTAGGACTTTGGGTAGTTTCAAATTTAGGTTGGATAAGTACATGAGTGGGAGGGGTTGGATTTGAGTGGGACTTGCACATCAGAGCTTATTTCTTGGGTAGCATTGAAAATTGGGTTGGGCAAATGTTTTGTTAGTGGGATGAATTGTAAAGGACCTGCCTAGTATGGGCCAACAGGCCTGCTGCAGTGTTCCTCCTTTCTTATGTTCTTATGTTCTTATTTGAATTTTCTCATTATCCTTCCTATCAGTTTCCTCGCAGATGTGAAAGTGTCATTGTTGTGATCGTTGAAGGTGGGATCCTTAGACATCACCACTCCCAGGTTCTTCACATTAATTTTCCGCTCCGTTATGTGATTAGAGTTTGTAATGTACTCAGTTATAGTTATTATTTCCTACAGTTTTCTATAACGGAGTAGTTGGAATTTGTCGCATCGATCATATTGCTCTCCGTTGACCATTGGAAAACTTGGTTTATGTCTTCTTGGAGATTTGCCGTGTCCTCAATGGACGACACTCGTGCAGATCCAAGTATTGGTTTACATCTCTGTCTGATATGAGGATGAGGAACAGGATAGGGGCGAGTACTGTGCCTTGTGGAACAGAGCTCTTCACTATGGCAGCTTCCGATTTAACTCTCTTTACCACTTCTCTTTGTGTTCAATTGGTGGGAAAGTTGAAGATTCATCTGGCCATTTTGCCACTGATCTCTTTAGCACGCATTTTGTGCGCTATTACACCATTATCGCAGTTAAGGCTTTTGCAAAATCTGTGTATACCACATCTTCACACTCTTTTTAGTGCATCCAAGACCATATCACAGTGGTGCAGTAGTTGCGAGAGGCAGGAGCGACCTGCTCTGAATCCATGTTGCCCTGGATTGTGCAGTTGTTGGGGATTGTGCAGTTGTTGGGGATTGTGCAATTGGGGGATTTCAACCTAAGGCACCTAAAATGGAGGAATATAACAAATAACTTTGTAGCAGAGATAACACCAGGAGGCAGCTCAGATGAAAACTCGCACACACACGAGCTTTTAAATCTCTGCACCAAATTCACCTTAAACCAACAAATAACAGAGCCTACAAGCTTGGAGAATACACTAGACCTCATCTTCACTAGCAATGATGATCTGATTCGGAATGTCACTCTATCAAAAACAATATACTCAGATCACAACATAATAGGGTTCAGACAGGTATGTTAGCAGTCGCGAGGGAGCCTTCACCAAACTGAACTTTAAAAAAAAAACTAAGGTGGGACCAAGTAAACCAAGTCCTAAATGATATAAACCGGGAAGACAGCTTAAGCAACACAGATCCCAACCTATGTCTAGAACAGATTTACTGTGTAGCACTCGAAGTATGCTCAAGGCATATTCCTTTAAGGAAAAGGAGAAGATGTAAACTAGAAAGAGAAAGGCGCTCCCTATACAGGCAAAGGCAAAGAATATCAGAGCAGCTAAAAGAGGCTAATATATCTGCAATGCGTAGGAAGACACTGGTCAGAGAAATAGCAAACATTAACTAAAGCTAAAGGAATCTTAAAGAAGTTAAGAAATGCGGGAAGAGCTAAAAGCCATTAACAAAATCGAAAAAAACCCAAGTATTTCTTTTCTTATGCCAAATCCAAGTCGAGAACAACATCCAGTATTGGGCCCTTACTTAAACAAGATGGGTCCTACACAGATGACAGCAAGGAAATGAGTGAGCTACTCAAGTCCCAATATGACTCCGTTTTTAGTGAGCCGCTAACCAGAGTCGAAGACCTAAATGAGTTTTTATGAGAGACACAATTTGGTAGACACAAACATATCTGACATCATCCTGAAGCCAAATGACTTTGCACTCTGCCCCAGGCTCAGACTTATGGAACTCACGTGTTCATCAAGAATTGCAAGCCCTTATCACGTCCCACAGCTGCTACAAACAGCAGACATAGCCCCACTCCACAAAGGGAGCAGTAAAGCGATAACAAAGAACTACAGACCGATACCACTAACGACCCATATCATAAAAATCTTTGAAAGGGTTTTAATAAACAAGATCGCCACTCATCTAGATACCCATCTGTTATACAACCCAGGGCAGCATGGATTTAGAGCAGGACGCTCCTGCCTGTGCCAACTACTGGACCACTATGACAAGGTCCTGGATGCTCTAGAAGACAAACAAATGCAGATGTAATGTACACAGACATTGACAAGTGTGACCACGGTGTAATAGCACACAAAATGCGTGATAAAGGAATAACAGGAAAAGTTGGTAGATGGATATATAATTTCCTTACATATAGAACACAAAGAGTAGGTAGTAGTAAACAGAGTAAAGTCTGAGGCGGCTAAGGTGAAAAGCTCTGTTTAACAAGGCACAGTACTCGCTCCCATCTTGTTCCTCATCCTCATATCTGACATACACGGGGATATTAGCCACATCGCAGTGTCTTCTTTTGCAGATAACACCCGAATCTGCATGACAGTGTCCTCCACTGAAGACACTGCAAGACTCCAGGCGAACATCAACCAAATCTTGGGCAGCAGAAAACAATATGAAATTCATTGATGAGAAATTTCAATTACTCCGTTATGGAAAACGAGAGGAAATTAAAATTACATCGGAGTATAAAATAAAATCCAACCTCACAATAGAGCTATAAACTAATGTTAAAGACCCGGGAGTGATCATGCCGGAAGATCTCCCCTTCAAGGACCATAAAATTGTATCAATCACATCTGCTAGAAAAATTACAGAATGGTTAATGAGAACCTTCAAAACTAGGGATGCCAAGCCCATGATGACACTCTTCAGGTCGCTTGTTCAATCTAGGCTGGAATAGGCTGGAATATTGCTGCACACTTACACCACCTTTCAAGGGAGGTGAAATTGCTGACCTAGAAAATGCACAGAGAACCTTCACTACACCCACAACTGCCATAAAACACCTCAATTAGTGGGAATGCTTGAAGTTTCTAAACCTGTATTCCCTAGAATGCAGGCGGGAGAGATGCATGATCATATACACATGGGTCTGGGTTCCACGAGTCTGGGCCTCAACGTCTACGAGAGTCAGAGTTACGTCAGAAATCTGGTCTACATTGACAGGGTTTTGAGCCTCATTCACGAAAAGATATTTGGATTGTTTACCTTTAGACTGATTCGTGTCTCGCTAAACACAGATTCGTATTGAAATTTCAGTATCTCACTCATTTCTTTTTTGAGATCTGTGTAAGATCCGTCTTGTCTGAGCAGGTGCCCTATGCTAGAATGGTTTTTTAATTGTTTTTGGCATATGAACAAAAATATTTCAAGATTCTTTCATTTTCTCTAGTCGCTTTTAGCTCCTCTTGTCTCTCCTGGATCCTGTGCGAGTCCTTCAACTTAACCTCAATATTTTCCACTTCCCTGGTTAACGCTGCCTTCTGTGTTTCAATATTTTCAAGTGTGAAGCAATGTGGTAAACGGTGGAATATATTTTAAAATGTACAGGCGGAGGGGCAGGTGGAAAGGAAAGTTTGGAGAGTCAGATGGTATATGGAAACTGAATGACAATGATGAAAATTTATGCTTAGTAAGTGGGAGTAAAATTCAATAAGGTTTTGTTATATATATATATACATATATATATATATATATATATATATATATATATATATATATATATATATATATATATATTTATATTTAAAGCTATAAATCTGCTATGTCATTTCCACAGGGC
>NW_027196273.1:90000-99502 GCF_038502225.1 Cherax quadricarinatus | reverse complement strand
TATCAGTTAAGTACTCTATTTCCCTTATTTAACTAATACTCTTTATCTGAAGTTCTTTCTTTTCTTCCATTTCAATCTATTCCTTACAGGTTTGTATTATTGTATTCCTCTGGCCTGACAGGACTGTAGGCTGAGGTAGGTCCTCTAGCCTCAAGGAAGGTATGAGGAGGGTTAGCCATTACGGCTTGATAAAGCTCCTGGAGAGCGAAACGTTGCCACAATAAAATGTCACATTAGTTGCACTTGTGTCCTTTCACTTTACATATTGTCGGTAATTCTACCAACTTTATTACAATGTTGACATATGTAGTGTGTACATGCTATTTTGTACTGTATTATTTAACGCTGTCGAATTATTTTTGCCCTTGAAACTGACGCGGGGCTCTTGATCCAAGGAATTGAACTTACGTTTCTATTGCTTAGATAGAATTTGCTTGCCTAACCTTCCACAGGCGCTATATGACCTCTACGTTTTAGCGCTTTCTTCAAAAGTTGCTGTATCATATGATGTAGATGGAACGTGTAATGGGGATAAACCATCATAAATTTTGTTGGTCTCTGTGCAAAAACTGCAAAATGCATCTTGCGGTCGGCTTTAAACTTTTAGCTGTGATGTATTTTTATAAGGAAGTCTCTTGATGTTAGGTTGTGGAAATTATCATGTGCCAATTTGAATAATCAAAGCTGATTCCTGTGAAATAACGTCTCTTCTGATTTTAAATTAGTCACGGTCTTTTTCTGGTTATCATAAGTTAAATTAAATTAATATTTTTGTACGAGTCTATAACATTTGTGTCCTCAACACCACGGTTAAATGTTGTTAGGTACGACACATGCAACAGTTAGGTATCTTTATTTCGAAACGTTTCGCCTACACAGTAGGCTTCTTCAGTCGATGGAAATATAAACACAAATACAGTATAATGTGATCCTTTATTGACAACGTTTCACCCACACAATGGGCTTTTTCAAGTCACACACGGATCTACCTGGGGTTGGAAGGTACGAGGGTATTTATAGGCATGTTCAGAATGTTGAGGTCAGGTGGAGAATGCTGCATCTGATGATCTGCGAGGCCATATTCTTGCAGTTCTGGCAGGTATTGACAAGCTGTGAGTAGACCCCCGCCAATGCTACCCAAGACTCTATAACCCCACCCGGTAGATCATCAGATGCAGCATTCTCCACCTGACCTCAACATTCTGAACATGCCTATAAATACCCTCGTACCTTCCAACCCCAGGTAGATCCGTGTGTGAAGACGATGTGAAGACGATGTAATCAGTCCATCACCCTTGTAGTCGTAGAATTTGGGGTTATCAGTCCCTTGGCCTGGAGAAGTTCAGTTCCATAGTCAGGAACTATCTGAAGATCAAGCGACAGTGCGGAGACTTAAATACTGTCGGAAGGAGAGGTGCAGAGTAGTAGTAGTAGTAGTAGTAGTAGTAGTAGTAGTAGTAGTAGTAGTAGTAGTAGTAGTAGTAGTGAGAATGTAACCACTGATAGGTCATGTCCCTCTCAGATCCAACACTTCTCACTTGAAAAGCTTGTCAAAGGTGTTTTCTGTACCAAGATGCCATGTGTTGCAGTGTCTGACAAGATGAACATCAAAATGGTATACAATACCGACAGGTTGTTAGGTAAGACACATATGCAACAGTTAGACAACTTTATTCCGAAACGTTTCGCCTACACAATAGGCTTCTTCAGTCGAATACAGAAAATAGACAGGAATAGTAGAGATGTGAAGACGATGTAATCAGTCCATCACCCTTGTAGTCGTAGAATTTGAGGTTGTCAGTCCCTCGGCCTGGAGAAGTTCAGATCCGTGTGTGACTTGAAAAAGCCCACTGTGTGGGTGAAACGTTGTCAATAAAGGATCACATTATACTGCATTTGTGTTTATATTTCCATTGTGTCGGTATTTTATACCATTTATTTCCTTCTTCAGTCGAGTACAGAAAAGTTGATGGAAGCAGAAGATACTTGAAGACGATGTAATCAGTCCATCACCCTTGAAGTTTTGAGGTGGTCAGTCCCTCAGTCTGGAGAAGAGTATTGTTCCACAGACTGAGGGACTGACCACCTCAAAACTTTAAGGTTGATGGACTGATTACATCGTCTTCAAGTATCTTCTGCTTCTATCAATTTTTCTGTACTCGTCTGAAGAAGGTAAGACACATATGCAACAGTTAGGTATCTTTATTATGAAACGTTTCACCTACACAGTAGGCTTCGTCAGTCAAGTACAGAAAAGTTGATAGAAGCAGAAGATACTTGAAGACGATGTAATCAGTCCATCACCCTTAAAGTTTTGAGGTGGTCAGTCCCTCAGTCTGGAGAAGAGCATTGTTCCGCATTGCATACGTGTCTTACCTAACAACCTGTCGGTATTTTACACCATTTGAATGTTCACCACGGTTAAATATTTCTATGTACACTTTGCATTCATAAAATTTTACTATTTACTAATTTTCTTAAATGCTGATGACTCTTACTCAGGGAACAATTTAGATGGATTTTGGACTCTGATGGAATAATATTCTCTGAGTGTCGCATCTGTCTAGCATCAACCCTCAGCTGAGTAACTTTAGTTACTCAGATGAGTAACTGAAGGAGAATTGGACCTGCCTCGCAAGGGCCAGTAGACCTGCTGCAGTGTTCCTTCTTACTTATGTTCTTATGTTCTTAATGTGCGTGTATATTTTAGGATATTGGGCTTTTTGGTCTCACTGAAAGACGTGAATTAGATTTGATTTCAGTGTGTCCAAATGTACCATTTTATTACACAAATATATATATATCAGTTTGAACATGCTGACTTCTGATTTCCTTCATAGTTCCATACCTTAAATATAACTGAGTCATCCATTTATGCCCTCTTCCAATCGCGTATATTGAGGCACAATAGACTAAGGTAATAAAATACGAAGATGCCTTTCCCAGGTCACCCAGCTATCGCAATACATTCAGATGGGATTGTGTGTTTTCATTCCTAGTTTTACTAAGGTAATAGAATACGAAGATACCTTTCCCAAGTCACCCATCTATCGCAATACATCCAGATGGGATTTTGTGTTTTCATTCCTAGTTTTACTAAGGTAATAGAATACGAAGATACCTTTCCCAAGTCACCCATCTATCGCAATACATCCAGCTGGGATTTTGTTTCTATTCCTAGTTTTAACACACTGCTCCTTTTGGCAACACTTTCCCCCGGCTCACCAAGAGTGTACAGATAGTTGATATAATCATCACTTTGGGATATACTTTTTTAAGTACATACTAGGCTCTTATAGGCTTTTTTTCGAGTAGTATTTCCGTCACTTTTCCATAACTGTAACCTGCGCAAATGTCCATCTCGATTTTACCAAAAATGTATTGAGCCTCTACACGCGTATAGGCCTCTCCACTGTAATCCACAAATGGACAAAAAAGCAAACGAATAAAGAAATAGATAAACAGGGAAACGAACGGATAGAGAAACGGATGGAAATAGAAAACGATGATACAGAAACGCAGAAAATACCAAGAGAAAAACATTAAAAAAATAAACCATGCTGAAGAACAAAGGGAGAAGAAAACGAACCAAGAAACAAGCAGACAATCAAACAGGAAGTAAAGCAGAAAGCAATCAAACAAAGAATCAAATACAACGAAACGGGAAAAGCAAGTAAAAGGGCAGAAATACGAGCAGGAGCAGGATAACACAGACAAGAATTAAATAATGAAAAGGAACAGTGTGCAATAAATTTTCAACGTGGCTGGAGCAAGTGTTGAAGGGTGGGTGGGAGAGGGAGAGGAAGAGAGGGAGAGGAAGAGAGGGAGAGGAAGAGAGGGAGAGGAAGAGAGGGAGAGGAAGAGAGGGAGAGGAAGAGAGGGAGAGGAAGAGAGGGAGAGGAAGAGAGGGAGAGGAAGAGAGGGAGAGGAAGAGAGGGAGAGGAAGAGAGGGAGAAGAAGAGAGAGGAAGAGAGGGAGAGAGAGAGGAGGAGAGAGAGAGAAGAGAGAGGGAGGGAGAGAGAGAAGAAGAGAGAGAAGAAGAGAGGAAGAGAGAGGAAGAGAGGGAGAGGAAGAGAGGGAGAGGAAGAGAGGGAGAGGAAGAGAGAGAGAGAGAGGAGAGAGGAGAGAGGAAGAGAGAGGAAGAGAGGGAGAGAAGAGAGGGAGAGGAGGGAGAGGGAGAGGAGAGAGGGAGAGGAGAGAGAGAGAGAAGAAGAGAGAGGAGAGAAGAGAGGGAGTGGAAGAGAGGGAGTGGAAGAGAGGGAGAGGAAGAGAGGGAGAGAAGGGAGAGGGAGAGGAAGGAGAGGGAGAGGGAAGAGAGGGAGAGGAAGAGAGGAGGGAGGAAGGGAGAGGGAGAGAAGAGAGGGAGAGAGAGAGAGAGAGAGAGAGGAGAGAGAGAGAGAGAGAGAGAGAGGAAGAGAGGAGAGGAGAGGAGAGAGGGAGAGGAGGGAGAGGAAGGGGAGAAAGGGAGAGGGAGAGAGGAGAGGGAGGAGAGGGGAGAGGAGAGAGGGAGAGAGGAGAGAGGGAGAGGGAGAGGAGGAGAGGGGGAGAGGGAAGAGAGGAGGGGAAGAGAGGGAGGGGAAGAGAGGGAGGGAGAGAAGAGAGGGAGGAGGAGGAGAGGAGGGGAGGGGAGAGGAGAGGAGGGAGAGGGAGGGAGGAGAGGGAGAGGAGGGGAGAGAGGGAGAGAAGAGAGGAGGGAGAGGGAGGGAGGGGAGAGAGGGAGGGGAAGAGAGGAGGGGAAGGAGGGAGAGGGGAGGGAGAGAGGGAGGGGAGAGGGAGGGAGAGGAGAGGAGGAGGAGGAAGAGAGGAGAGAGAGGGGAGGGAGGGGAGAGAGGGAGGGGAGAGAGAGGGAGGAGGGAGAGGAGGAGAGGAGGGAGAGGGGAGGGGAGGAGAGGGAGGAGGGGAAGAGGAGGGGAGGGAAGAGAGGGAGGAGGAGAGAGGGAGGAGAGAGAGGGGAGAAGAGAGGGAGAGAGGGAGAGGAGGAGAGAGGAGAGAGGGAGAGGAGGGAGAGGAAGAGAGGAAGAGAGGGAGAGGAGAGGAGAGGAGGAGAGAGAGAGGGAGAGAGGGAGGGGAGAGAGGAGAGGGAGAGAGGGAGGGGAGGAGAGAGGGAGGGAGAGGGGAAGAGAGGAGAGGAAGAGAGGAGAGGAAGAGAGAGAGGGGAGAGGAGAGGAAGAGAGGGAGAGGAAGAGAGGGGAGAGGAAGGGAGAGGGAGAGAGGGAGAGGGAGAGGAGAGGGAGGGAGAGGAGAGGAGAGAGAGAGGGAGGAGAGGAGAGGAGGGAGAGGAGAGGAGAGGAGGAGAGGAGAGGAAGAGAGGAGGGGAGAGGGGAGGGAAGGAGGGGAGAGGGGAGAGGGGAGAGGGAGGGGAGAGGGAGAGGGAGAGAGGAGAGGAGAGAGGGAGAGGAGAGAGAGAGGAGAGAGGGAGAGAGAGAGGAGAGAGAGGAGAGAGAGGGAGGGGAAGAGAGGGAGGGGAAGGAAGAGGAGGAGGGGAGGAGAGGGAGGGAGAGGGAGAGAGGAGAGGAGAGAGAGAGAGAGAGAGAGGGAGAGAGGAGAGGAGAGAGAGAGAGGGGGAGGCAGAGAGGAAGAGAGGGGAGGGAGAGATAGGGGGAGGAAGAGAGGGGAGGGAGAGAGAGAGAGAGGGGGAGGCAGAGAGGAAGAGAGGGGAGGGAGAGATAGGGGGAGGAAGAGAGGAGGGGAAGAGAGGAGGGGAGAAGAGAGGGAGGGGAAGAGGAGGGAGGAGAAGAGAGGGGAGGGAGAGAGGGAGGGAAGAGAGGAGAGGAAGAGAGGGAGGGGAGAGAGGAGAGGAGGGGAGAGAGGAGAGAGGAGAGGAGGAGAGGGAGAGAGAAGAGAGGAGAGGAGAGGAGGGAGAGAGAGAGGGAGGGGAGAGAGGAGAGAGAGGGGAGAGGGAGGGGAGAGGAGAGAGGGAGGAGGAGGAGGGGAGGAGGGAAGAGAGGGAGGGGAAGAGGGAGGGAGGGGAGAGGAGGGGAGAGGGAAGGGGAGAGGAGGGGAGAGGGAGAGGGGAAGAGAGGAGAGAGAGGAGGAAGGAGAGAGGAGGGAGAGAGGGAGGGGAGAGGGAGGAGGGAGAGGGGAGAGGGAGGGGAAGAGAGGGAGGAGAGGAGGGGGAGAGGAAGAGAGAGAGGAGAGAGGGAGAGAGAGAGGAGGGAGAGAGGAGAGAGAGGAAGAGGAGGGAGAGAGGAGGAGGAGGAGAGGGAGGGAGAGAGGGAGGGGAAGAGAGGAGGGAGAGAGGAGAGAGAGAGAGGGAGAGAGAGAGGAGAAGAGAGAGGGAGGGAGAGAGGGGAGGGAGGGGAGAGGGGAGGGAGAGGGAAGAGAGGGAGAGGAGAAGAGAGGGAGAGGAAGAGAGGGAGGGGAAGAGAGGGAGAGGAAGAGAGGGAGGGGAAGAGAGGAGAGAGGAGGAGGAGAGGGGAGGAGAGGAGGAGAGAGAGAGGAGAGGGAGAGGAAGAGAGAGAGAGGAAGAGAGGGAGAGAGAGGGGAGAGAGGGAGGAGGGAGAGAGGGAGGGGAGAGAGGAGAGGAAGAGAGGGAGGAAGAGAGAGGAGAGAGAGAGAGGAAGAGAGAGGAGAGAGAGAGAGAGGAAGGAGAGAGGAGAGGAAGAGGAGGAGGAGAGAGAGGAGGGAGAGGAGAGGGAGAGAGGGAGGGAGGAGAGGAGGGAGGAAGAGGAGGAGAGAGAGGGAGGGGAAGGGAGAGAGGAGGAGAGAGGGAGGAAGAGAGGGAGGGAAGAAGAGAGGAGGGGAAGAGGGAGGGAAGAGAGGAGGGGAAGAGAGGAGGGGAAGGGGAGAGGGAGGGAGAGAGGAGGGGAAGAGAGAGGGAGGGAGGAGAGGGGAGGGGAGGGGAGAGAGGAGAGAGGGAGGGAGGAGGAGGAGGGGAGGGGAGAGAGGGAGAGGGAGAGGAGAGAGGAAGGGGAGAGAGGAAGAGGAAGAGAGGGAGGGGAGGGGAGAGGGAGGGGAGGAGGAAGAGGGGAGGGAGAGGAGGGAGAGGGGAGGGAGAGAGGAGGAGAGGAAGGGAGAGGGAAGGGGAGAGGGAGGGAGGAAGGAGAGGGAGGGAGGAAGAGAGGGAGAGGAGAGAGGAGAGAAGAGAGGGAGGAGAGAGAGGAGGAAGAGAGGAGGGAGAGAGAGGGAGGGAGGAGAGGAGGGAGGGGAGAGAGAGGGAAGAGAGGGAGGGAGGAAGAGAGGGAGGAGGGGAAGAGAGGAGGAAGAGAGGAGAGGAAGAGGAGAGGAGAGAGGGAGAGGGAGAGGGAGGGGAAGAGAGGGAGAGGAGAGGAGAGGAGAGAGGGAGGAGAGAGAGAGAGGAGAGAGAGAGGGGAGAGAGAGAGGGGAAGAGAGGAGAGGAGAGGAGAGAGGAGAGGAGAGAGAGAAGAGAGGGAGAGGGAGAGAGGGAGGGGAGGGAGGGAGGGAGGGGAAGAGAGGGAGAGGAGGGGAGAGGAGAGGAAGAGGGAGGGAGGAGGAAGAGGAGGAGGGGAGGGAGGGGAAGAGAGGGATAGGGAGGGGAGAGGAGAGGAAGAGAGGAGAGGAAGAGAGGGAGAGGAGAGAGGAGGAGAGGAGAGAGGAGAGGAGAGAGGAGAGGAGGAGAGGGAGGGAGGAGAGGAGAGGGGAGGGAGAGAGGGAGGGGAAGGGAGAGGGAGAGAGAGGGAGAGAAGAGAGGAGAGGAGAGAGAGGAAGAGGGAGAGAGGAAGGAGAGGGGAGAGGAAGAGAGGGAGAGGAAGAGAGGGAGTGGAAGAGAGAGGAGGAGAGAGGAGAGAGAGGGAGGGAGGGGAAGAGAGGGAGAGAGGAAGAGAGGAGAGGAAGAGAGGGAGAGGAAGAGAGGGAGGGGAAGAGAGGGAGGGGAGGGGAAGAGGGAGGGAGGGGAAGAGAGGGGAGGGGAGAGAGGGAGAGGGGAAGAGAGGGAGGGGAGGAGAGAGAGGGAGAGGGAGAGGGAGGGAGGAGAGGAGAGGAAGAGGAGGGAGGAGGGGAGAGAGAGGAGGAGAGGGAGGAGAGGAAGAGAGGTAGAGAAGAGGGAGAGAGGGAGGAGAGGAGAGGGAAGAGGGGATGAGAGGAGGGGAGAGGGTAGGAGAGGAGAGGAGAGAGAGGGGAGAGGAGAGAGGGAGAGAGAGGAGGAGGAGAGGAGGGGAGGGGAGAGGAGGGAGGGGAGAGGGGAAGGAGGGGAGAGGGGAGGGAGGGGAAGAGGGGAGGGAGAGGAGGGAGGGAGAGGAGGGAGAGGGAGGGGAAGAGAGGGAGGGGAGAGAGAGGAGAGAGAGGAGGAGAAGAGAGGGAGGAGAGAGAGAGGAGGGAGAGAGAGAGAGAGGAGAGGAGAGAGAGAGAGGAGAGGAAGAGAGAGAGGAGAAGAGGGGAAGGAGAGGAGAGAGGGAGGGAGGGGAAGAGGGGAGGAGAGAGGGGAGGGGAGGGGAGAGGAGGGGAGGGGAGAGGGAGGGAGAGAGGGAGGGGAGAGAGGGAGGGAGAGAGAGGAGGAGAGAGAGGGAGAGAGGGAGAGGAGAGAGAGGAGGGGAGAGAGGAGGGAAGAGGAGGAGAGAGGGAGGAGAGAGAGGGAGGAGAGGGAGAGAGGGAGAGGAGAGGAGAGAGGGAGAGGAAGAGAGAGAGGAGAGAGAGGGAGAGAGGAGGGAGAGGAGGGGAGGGGAGAGGAGGGAGAGAGAGAGGGAGAGAGAGAGAGAGAGGAAGAGAGAGAGGAGAGAGAGGAGAGAGAGGAGAGGAGAGAGGGAGAGAGAGAGAGGGAGAGGGAAGAGGGAGGGGAGGAGAGGAGGGAGAGAGAGGAGAGAGAGAGGGAGAGGAGAGGGAGGGAGAGGAGAGGGAGGGGAGAGGAGAGGAGGAAGAGGGGAGGGAGGAGGGAGAGGGAGAGGAGAGAGAGGAGAGGAAGAGAGGAGAGGAAGAGAGGGAGAGAAGAGGGAGGAGGAGAGAGGGAGGGAGGGAAGAGAGGGAGGGGAAGAGAGGGGAGGGGAAGAGGAGGGGAGGAAGAGAGGGAGAGAGGAGAGAGGAGAGGAAGAGAGGGAGGGGAGAGGGGAGGAGGGGAGGGAGGGGAGGAGAGAGGGAGAGGAGAGAGGAGGAGAGGGAGAGGGAGGAGAGGGAGAGAGGGAGAGAGAGAGGGAGAGGAAGAGAGGGGAGGGGAAGAGGGAGAGGGAGAGGAAGAGGGAGGGGAGGGGAGAGGGAGGGGAGGGAGGGAGGGAGGGAGGAGAGAGGGGGAAGGGAGGGGAGAGAGGAGAGAGGAGAGGAGAGGAGAGAGAGAGGGAGAGGAAGAGAGGGAGAGGAAGAGAGGGAGAGGAAGAGAGGGAGAGGAAGAGAGGGAGAGGAAGAGAGGGAGAGCTATATCAGCTTGGGGAAATAGATGGCAAGTAACATTTGCACCTGAGAAAACGCAAATGATCGTCTCTAGGCACCATGATGGTAATGCTGGTGCAGTAGTAAGGATGAATGGGACGATGTTGGCACCTGGAGAAGAAGCTTGATATCCTTGGGGTGAAATTTGACTCCAAACCTAACCATGAAGAACCATGTTGTAAATCTT
>NW_027196273.1:0-82500 GCF_038502225.1 Cherax quadricarinatus | reverse complement strand
CAAAGTCATAAAGATTGAGGAAGGTAAAAGAAGATCACAGAGTACAGGCTAAGGGGATCAAGACTGCAAACCTTACTCAAGGAAAAGGATCTTGGGGTGAGTATAATACTGAGTACATCTCCTAAAGCATACATTACCCAAATAACTGCTGCAACATATGGGCGCCTGGCAGACGTAAGAATAGCGTTTCGACACCTTAGTAAGGAATCATTCAAGGCTCTGTAAACAGTGTACTTCAGGCCCGCACTGGATTTTGCAGCACCAGTTTGAGACACACACCTGGTCAAGCACGTCAAGAATTTAGAGAAAGTAAAAGGTTTCCAACAAGACTAGTCCTAGAGCTAAGGGGTATGTCCTACGAGGAAAGGTTAAGGGAAATCGACCTGACAACACTGGAGGACAGGACAGATAAGGGCAACATGATAACGATATGAAATTAAGACACGTGTGCAACATCCAATGGCTTTATCAATACAAATTCCAGGACATAACTTGAAGAGAACACTGCAGCCGGCCTGTTGGCCCATACTAGGCAGGTCCTTCACAAATCCATCCCACTAATAGAATATTTGCCCAACCCATTTTCAACGCTACCCAGCTTTTGATAAAATTATTTACTCATGTGCAAGTCCCACTCAAATCCAACCCCACTCACACATGTATTTATCCTAACTAAATTTGAAACTACCCGAGGTTTTAGCTTCAGTAACTCTACTTGGCAGACTGTTCCACTTATCAACTACCCTATTTCCAAACCAATACTTTCATATATCCTTTCTAAATCTAAACTTATCGAATCTGAATCCATTATTGCAGGTTCTCACTTGGGGAGATATCCTCAAGACCTTATTTATATCCCCTTTGTTAATACCCATCTTCCACTTACTTTGATCATGTCTCCCCTCACTCTTCATCTTACAAGTGAATGTAATAATGGGGACTTCAATCTTTTTCGTATGGAAGATTTCTAATGCTATGTATTAATTTTTTCATTCTTCGCTGAATGTTTTCTAACGAATTTATATCCATTCTGTAATACGGAGAATAGAACTGAGCTGAGTGATCTAGGTGAGGCCTTACTAATGATGTATAAGCTGTAGTATAACCGCTGAACTTCTGTTGCTTACACATCTTGATATAAATCCCAGTAATTTGTTTGCCTTATTACGTACGTTTAGGCATTGCTGTCTTGGTTTAAAGTTGCTGCTTACCATATCCCCCAAGTCCTTTTCGCATTCTGTACGGCCAAGTTCTACATTATTTAGCTAATAAATGCTAGGGTTATGAAGAGAACTTTGCAGTTATCTACAGTGAACTGCATCTGCCACTTTTCTGACCACAAACTGAGTTTGTCTAAATCCTCGTGACATCTACGTTTGAATCGATTATCTCTTCGTGTCATCAGCGAATTTGCTCATATCACTAGTAATTCCCTCGTCAAGGTCATTGATATATATTATAAACAACAATGGGCCTAAAACTGATCCCTGTGGAACGCCACTTGTTACAGATCCCCACTCAGATTTTACCCCATTTATGCACACTGCTTCCTGTTGGTGAGCCATGACTCGATCCATGACAGCACTTTTGTCCCTATGCCATGAGTTGCCACTTTCTTTAATATTCTCTGGTGTGGTACTCTATAAAAAGCCTCACTAAAATCCAAATAAACAATATCGAATTCTTTATCATGATGAACAGCCTCAAAAGCTTTACTGAAGAAAGTAAAATAGGCAGGAACAGCCTCTAGTGAATCCACATTGAGTATCATTAATCAAATTATGCTTATCAAGATGATTTCTTATAATATCAGCTATAATTGACTAGTAATTTGCCTACAATTGAGGTCAGGCTTATTGGCCAGTAATTTGATGGTAACAACTTTTCCCCTGATTTAAAAAATAGGAATAACATTGGCCATCTTCCACATATCAGACACTACACCTGTTTGAAAAGATTTATTAAAAAGTTAATTAATGGTTCACAAAGTTCCATTCTCCTCTCCTTAAAAGAACCCTTGAAAAAAGTTCATCAGGGCCAGGAGATTTATTTTGTTTTAGTCAGCCTACCGGTTTGATTACCATATCCTTAGTGACTGTGATATTTTATAATTTATCTTCTTTACGGCCACTATAACAATTAATTACGTATTGGGATATTGTTAGTATTTTCCTGTGTGGAAACCGAAAGAAAATAATTATTAAAAATCAAACACATTTCATTCTCTTTGTCGGTAAGATGCCCAGAGTTATTTTTAAGGGGACCTATCTTATCTCTAACTTTTGTTCTATAAACCTGGAAAAAAAACTTTTGGGTTAGTTTTCGAATCCCTAACAACTTTAATTTCATAATCCCGTTTAGCTTTTCTTATCCCCTGTTACTGATTCATAAGATGACCTTCATCTCTTTTGATGCACCTATAAATTCCTTTTTTTTCAGCCCTAAAAGATGTTTGAACTTATTATTCATCCATCTCGGGTCATTTCTATTCGAACTAATTTCTTTATACGGAATAAAAGTTCTTTGGGCAGCATGTAGAGTGTTTAGAATTCTGTCACATTGAGAGCTCTCTTCATTACCCCAGTCCACAGATGATGTGTTCTCTAAGCCCATTGTACTATCCTAAGCAAAAATCTGGGACCGTTACTGAGGTATCTCTAGTATCATACTTCCATTCTATGCTAAAGGTAACCCACACCTAGCCAAGCACGTAAGTCCAAATGTTCGCAATAAGACTAGTTCCGGAACTAAGGGGTATGTCCTACAAGTACAGGTTAAGGGAAATCGACCTGACGACACTGGAGGACAGGAGAGATAGTGGGTATATAATAACGACTTATAAAATACTGAGAGGAATCGACAAGGTGGACAGAGACAGGATATTCCAGAGATGGGACACAACAACAAGGGGTCGCAGTTAAAAGTTGAAGACTCAGATGAATCACATGGATGTTAGGAAGTATTTCTTCAGTCACAGAGTTGTCAGGAAGTGGAATAGTCTAGGAAGTGATGTAGCGGAGGAAGTATCCATACATAGATTAAAGAAAAGGTATGATAAAGCTCTTGGAGCAGGAAGAGTGACCTAGTAGCGACCTGTGAAGAGGTGGGGCCAGGAGCTGTGAATTGACCCCTGCAACCACAACTAGGTGAGTACACACACAGGTAAGACACATATGCAACAGTTAGGTATCTTTATTATGAAACGTTTCGCCTACACAGTAGGCTTCTTCAGTCGAGTACAGAAAAGTTGATAGAAGCAGAAGATACTTGAAGACGATGTAATCAGTCCATCACCCTTAAAGTTTTGAGGTGGTCAGTCCCTCAGTCTGGAGAAGAGCATTGTTCCATAGTCTGGAACAATATAGAGATGAAGTGACAGGATGGAGCTTTATATAGCGCCAAGAGGTGAGACGTAGGTCACTAGAAGAGGTAAGAACTCAGATGTTGAGAGGTCAGGTCCCTCTCAAATCCAGCCGCTCTCACTAGTGGAAGTTGTCGAAGTTGATTGCAGGTCTGTACCAAGATACCCTTGTGTTGCATCTGTCAGACACTGCAACACAAGGGTATCTTGGTACAGACCTGCAATCAACTTCGACAACTTCCACTAGTGAGAGCGGCTGGATTTGAGAGGGACCTGACCTCTCAACATCTGAGTTCTTACCTCTTCTAGTGACCTACGTCTCACCTCCTGGCTCTATATAAAGCTCCATCCTGTCACTTCATCTCCATATTGTTTCATACTATGGAACAATGCTCTTCTCCAGACTGAGGGACTGACCACCTCAAAACTTTAAGGGTGATGGACTGATTACATCGTCTTCAAGTATCTTCTGCTTCTATCAACTTTTCTGTACTCGACTGAAGAAGCCTACTGTGTAGGCGAAACGTTTCATAATAAAGATACCTAACTGTTGCATATGTGTCTTACCTAACATTACCTCATTCTCCTCCTCTCCTTACGCCTACCTCTTTGTATTGGACTGATGAAGCCACTGTGTGGCGAAACGTTTCCTGAATAAAGATTCCCATATGCTGCATAAGTGTCTCAATCTTCATGGGAACTTAATGGTTATAATCGTAACCATAATTTTTAAAGGGATGCCCCGGTAAGTCAGCGGAAGACCTCGGTCAGATGACCAAAAGTTTCAGTTGTGGGTCATCACATGACTTAGACCCGCATCAGGAAACATCTGTCCTGTTTCCTGATAAACCTTATCTAACCCCACCAAAGGTGGAAATGGCGTGAAGTAACGGCGAAAAATGACAATAAGTTGAATAACAGCTGAGAGGATGAATATATGGATATATCTATTGGGTGGTAAGATATCAGGATGGATGGGCGGGCAAGTACCTCATAAGATGGATTGGTGAATGGGTGGGTAATGTTAAGATGTATAGATGGTGGGTGGGTGGATAATAGGTGGGCAAATAGCATGATGGAACGATGAGCGAGGTAAAGAGTACGATGGACGGCGAATGGCTGGGCAAACAGCTAGACAGGTTGATCGATGAATAAGAGATTATTATTGGTATTATTATTATTACCATTATTATTATTATTGGTATCACTATCGTTTCATTATTGTTTTATTGTTATTATTATTGTGTAGCACGTGGATGAATGGATGAACAGATTTTTGAAAGTTGAACGAAGGAGTTGCAGTAGCTGGATTGGAGTACAGCAGTAAAAATCCTCAGGAGCGGGCTGAGGACCAACAGAATATACAGCCCTAAGGTATTTATGAAGCCCAGAACCATGATCACTTCCTATGCGTGTTACAGGTGTTACAGGAAAAAATGCGAGAAACATTGGCTATGTACAAACGGGATCCAGTGGCACAGAGGAAAAGGCAATGGGAGGAGGAGAGGGAGAAATCAGTGTCTATTCATGTGGTTCAGGAGAACAAAGGGAGGACACATAATGAAAGACGGCAGGAAGAAAAACAGGAGACTGAAAACATCAAAGAAATAGGCGAGAAGGATATGACTAAGATAGTAAATTTTCAGAGAATAGGAGGGTACTTGAAGGGGAGTGTAAGGGAAAAGTTCATTAGATAGAAGTGGTGGAAGTATAAATGAGTGGTGGTAGTTTGTTGGGCAGTCTGCTTGTTCAGTTTTTTTTTATATTTTATTTATAACATACAATACATTAACAAAAGCATACAGCATGAGAGCATCGACAGACAATATAAATTCATCAATTTCTATACACTGCAATATGCAGTAATATGTCATGCAGCTGATAGGTGAATACTGCCATATACATAATTCATTACTACAAAATATAACTATTCAAGTAATACAAAATAAAGAATCCTCTTACTCCTTCCCGACTGCTAATTTCAATATCCACACACAATAGTTACATGCCGCAAAAATGCAAGCAGTATAACTCCCCCCTCCCCTATTTACCCCAGCTCACCAAAATGTACAGCATTTCACCGTTGTTTATTTAACTTATAAACTAACCATACTAAATTAAACTTAAGAACATATTATATTGAAAACAATAACAACTCTACAGTAGTGAAAACGCCAGCTGCTGTCCTAATATATATATATATATATATATATATATATATATAGATATATATATATATAGATATATATAGATATATATAGATATATATATATGTTTATATATATATGTATGTTTATATATATATGTATGTTTATATATATATGTATGTTTATATATATATGTATGTTTATATATATATGTATGTTTATATATATATGTATGTTTATATATATATATATGTTTATATATATATATATGTTTATATATATATATATGTTTATATATATATATATGTTTATATATATATATATGTTTATATATATATATATGTTTATATATATATATATGTTTATATATATATATATATGTTTATATATATATATATATGTTTATATATATATATATGTTTATATATATATATATGTTTATATATATATATATGTTTATATATATATATATACATTAGAAACTGAATTAGTTTACAATGGGAGTCAAATCCTATATTTATTGCTGTCCCATGCAGCATTCTCAGACTTCTACTTTTTTTTTTTATATTTTATTTATAACATACAATACATTAACAAAAGCATACAGCATGAGAGCATCGACAGACAATATAAATTCATCAATTTCTATACACTGCAATATGCAGTAATATGTCATGCAGCTGATAGGTGAATACTGCCATATACATAATTCATTACTACAAAATATAACTATTCAAGTAATACAAAATAAAGAATCCTCTTACTCCTTCCCGACTGCTAATTTCAATATCCACACACAATAATTACATGCCGCAAAAATGCAAGCAGTGTAAACCCCCCCCCCCTATTTACCCCAGCTCACCAAAATGTAAGCATTTCACCGTTGTTTATTTAACTTATAAACTAACCATACTAAATTAAACTTAAGAACATATTAAATTGAAAACAATAACAACTCTACAGTAGTGAAAACGCCTGCTGCTGTCCTAATATTATTTATATATACATATATATATATATATATATTAGAAACTGAATTAGTTTACAATGGGAGTCAAATCCTATATTTATTGCTGTCCCATGCAGCATTCTCAGACTTCTACTTTTATACGCTACTACGATAGCCTTCAGCAGAAGGCATTAATTAACAATATTAAATAACTACTAAGAACGCATGAACTCAGCACTCCCATGCACATCCCAATTACACACAATCGTTCTCTCTTGCACTTATCACTCACCCACGCACATGCACACCAAACCAACATCTTTCGTTTGGCAAGCCCGTTTGGTACCCCCCCCCTTTTTTTATCTAATGCTTTACACAATTATCTAAACCCACTTCCCCCCCCCCCTCACAACTCTAGCAACTCCCCAACAGTTATGGACCTGTAACCCTCAGTGAAAGCTCCCTCCCATCTCCTCCCATAAATTTCCCGATTCCTATTCATTGTCCTACAAAAAATCCTCGCTAAAACTCGTTTCCTCGTCTCCCCATTATCCACCCCTCTCATTCCCCACGATATGTACACGAAATCCACCACGATATAAGCTACTCCCCGTGCCACATTCTCCCCCACCCCCCCTATATCAAGACTCAGCGCTCTCAACACTGACACCCCAGTTCCTCCTATCCTCCTGACCACTTTCCCCAGCCATTCCCTCACACTCCCCAAATAATCGCAAAAGTATACCACGTGATAGGCTGTTTCCAACTCCCCACATAACCCACACCAACCCTCCTCTACCACACGTCTGTTTCTGAGGACTGATCCAGTAGGCAGAATCCCGTGTAAAAATTTAAACATGATCTCTCGCACCCTGGGCCCTAGCTTTAGTTTACCGAACAGACTCCATATAGCGCCCCATGCATACATCGGGAACAGCCCCTCAACTGGGGCCGTCTCCTCTACCCTCAATATTCGATATAAATCCCTCACCTTTAATTTGTCTGGCTCGCGCGCCCACAAAAGTGCCCTCAACAAAATCTCACACTCCCTCCATTCCCCACCCACATACATTCCCCTCAAAATATCATGTAACCTTTGCATGCATGTCCCCCTCTGTCCCCCTAATCTTTTCCACTCCCACCTGACGAAAATGCATTTCACCCTCCTTCCCAGGTCCAACAAACCTAAACCTCCCTTCCTCACCGGCAAAGTCACCACCTCCCTCTTCATCCATTCACATCCTGAGCCCCATAAGAACCTAAAAACACTTCTAAGGATACGAGTAATCTCAGCCCTCAGCAATGGAAAAACTGCTGCTACATACCATACCTTACTGTACAGCAATACGTTAATAACAATCGCCCGTTGCAACAATGTCAAGTGATAAGGCCGTAACATCCCCAACCGATGTTCCACGCGTTCCACCATTCTCAACGAATTCGCCTCCCTAGCCTCCCGTATGGTCGCTCTATACGAAATGCCACATATTAATAACTGCCCTTCCTGCCTTCTCACCACATCACAGTCCCAATCAACTCTGTCTCTCCACTCCCCTAGCCCCATGATCTTTGTTTTCTCAACGTTTACCGTCATGCCTGTCGCCCCTCCAAACATGCCAACCACCCCTCCCAACTCTCTCAATCTTGTTCCCTTCCGGACTAGGAGTGTCGTGTCATCCACGTAACCTACCACATGATGCCTAATCAAGCCCTCCCTCGACCCCTCCCCACCACACACTCTGGTCTCAACCAACCTATAAAATGGATCTTGCACACATGCAAATAATAACTGTGATAGCGGGCAACCCTGCCTCAAGCCCCTATCCATGTTCACCACACCTCCCACACGTCCATTGATCTGAATTCTCGCTTTTGCCCCTTTATACAACGTTTCAACCCACCCCACAATCTCATCCCCAAAACCTTGTTTGCTAAGGATCTGTCTTAAACCCTCCCTTTCCACCTGATCATAAGCACCCTGCCAATCAATCGCCACCATACCCCCTCCTTCCTGCGTCCCCTCAAAACTCTCAACAAACCCCTTTAGAATTCCGTGCCCCATGACCATCGACCGTCCTGGCAACCCTAGTTGACCTTTTGAAACTACACGTCCCACTACACATTTTAACCTATTCCCCAAAATCTTCGCGAACAATTTATAGTCCGCACACATGAGAGTAATCGCCCTGTAATCCTTAAATGTAATCTGCCCCTTACCCTTAGGCACAAGCACTACGACCCCTGTACTTTGCTTCTCGCCCAATTCTCCCCCGTCTTTCATTCTATTGAACAGCGTTACTAAAAAACCCCTTAACAGATCCCAATGTTTTAAGTAAAATTCACTTGGTAGTCCATCAATACCTGGTGCTTTGCCTCTGCACATGTCTACAAGCGCTCTCCATATCTCCCCCTCTTCAATCTCACCACCCAAAGCTTCCCTGTCCTTTCTCCCCAGAGCTACGGGCTCTACAGCACACACCCCATCAAGATCCTCCCTATTAACTCCTTTACTTTTCCAATAATGCCCATACCACGCATCCGCGAACATACTCATCACCTCCGTTGTTTTTAACACCTGCCCCTCCCTAAACCCTTTCACCTCAGTGTGCACTTCCAAATCTGCTATTGTGGTCGCTGTCCTCCTCTGCTGTTGTCTCCTCAACACACATGCCGATGGCTTGTCCCCCCAAAGCACTTCCTCCACACCCGCCTGCACCCGCACCGCATGAAATCTCTCCTCCTGCACCTCTCTTATCCTGCTCTTCAGATCATCTATTGCCTCTGTTTGGAATACCCCTCCCACTACTCCTTGCTCATGATAGTATCCTATTCTACTTTCCAAATAATTTGTTAATCCATACTTCAGTCGATTTATACGCTTCCCCTCACCCACGTAAAACCTACGAATCCTCTCCTTGGCCACACTGTCCCACCAACGTACAACATTATCAACCCTTTTTGCCTCCTCACTTAGCTTCCTCCACAACGAAGCAAACCCCTCCTCCACTTCCTCATCCTCAAGGAGTCGCGTGTTTAATTTCCAGTAGCTTTCAAACCGTTTCACTAACGAGTCCCATGCTACCCCCACCACCACTGCCCTGTGATCTGAATAAATTGCTTCTATAGTGTTAAAAGACTCCACTGAAACCCCTTGCGTTATATAGATCCTATCCAGTCTAGCTGCGTATTCCCTCCTTACATACGTATGTTGCACTTCACCTATTCCACCCCAAAATGCATCTCGTACCCCAATATCTCTACACAGGTCTCGCAACACGTTTGAAAAATATCCCGCCCCCGCTGGCATCACATCAAATCTCCGTATTATACAATTCCAATCTCCCCCAATCAATGCAACCCTGGGCAGTGCTCTCAAGAAATACACCAGATCATCCCTTACAAATGCCGATTTTACCCTCGCATCGTTCTCCGCCGGAGCATACACTCCAACAAAGGACACGCGTTCACGCATCCACCACCCGTCCACTCTCATTATTCTTCCCTCACCCCCCCCCCTCAAACCTTTGCAAAACAAACGGGCTTGCCTCACGAATTAAAACACCTACTCCGCCTTTTAAACGTGTCGTTGGAGTTACAAAAGCCCTATATCCATCCACCTCCAGCAATTTTCCTGTTTTCAAGTTATGCTCTTGTATAAAGGCAACATCTACCTTGTAACGATACAGCAGTCCTCGCAACCATACACACTTACCACTCTTACATAAACCATTAACATTAATTGTCATACACCTTAGGCCTGCTTACGTTTTCCACCCACTTTTCCCCACCACATTTTTCCGCTGTCCAGTAGCCTCATACACACCGTCCTTGGCACTCACCCCATCCCCTCCACTCCTAACCCCTTGCTGGCGTTTCTTTTTCTCTGTGCCTCTACACACACCTTCAATCCCCGCCTTTTTCCCTGGTCTTTGTGCTGGAGTGAGGACGTCATCCGAGTCAGACGTGACAGCTGCCCGCTTCCTCGACACTTCCTCTTCCGCCATGCTTGTCTCCTGACCTTCCTCATTGTGCACCTCCACCTCTATCACCTCATTCCCCTTCTCACTACTTGGCCAAGCCGACATTACATTCCTTTCTTCAGACCCGCATGCTTCCCCTTGTCCCTGTACCTGGTCTCCCGTCGTTACCTCTGTCAAGGCTTCCTCCGATTTAGGGAACATCTCCTGCAAAACTGTCTCAAGCACTACGTCAATTTCTACGTCATTCGGTACGTCCTTGTCCGCCTCGTGCATCACATCCTCTGCAGACGCACTCAATTGCTGCACTGCACCCTCATGCTCCACCTCACGTTGCATTTCCTCCACTTCCTCACTCCACAACCGACCACGCCTACGTCCATCCTGGCGGTTCTGATCTGTCACTGTAGGTCCTCGCCTCGAAATGTCACTCCTTGGTATTCCCTGGCCAGTCCTCCGCCGCACACATTCAGCCGCTATGTGATCATAACCATCACACAGTCTACAAGTTCTACGTTGGCCAGCGTAAGTTACAAGTATTTGTGTCCTAAATTCCTCTAAGAACACATACGAAGGTATAGGTTGCCTCAGAGTCATCTTTAGGCTAAAACTACCTTCTGGATAACCCACATAAGCCCCTGCCGTCCACTTGCCTTGTTGAGCTACGTGTACAGTTCCAAACTTCCCGAACACACTACGTAGGTCAGCTTCATTTGCCTCGAAAGGCACATTACGTAACTTTACATACGTAAATTGACTCGAAACATCGACCATCTTTACCAGGATGCCCTCGTTAACCTCGATAGCAACATCCTGATAATGAGCAAGTAGATCCTCATACACGTGTGATGACAGCAGTTTCACGAACATTCGGTAGTTTCCATTTAAGGCTACACCGTAAAGGTCGCAATCCTCAATCCCATATGTCTCTCGAATAATCAGAGGCAACAACGTCAACGCCGAATCTTGATTAATTGTACCTCTCAGTAATTCTATGCCGACAGTGTTAATTCTGCGTCGCACCCCAACCACCATTGTGACAGCCTGGCTAGCACTTGCGCCTGTCAGAGAGGAGTAGCAAACGTCCACCCTCACCGGCAGCTGGGCGAGGATCAATAATTATTTATATTTTTTCATTATTGCTTAAAGTAGGATTAATTTCATGTTTGAGTGTTTTATATTCTTTACTTAGTATAATGATTAGTATAACTGTTTATCTTATGTTATTATTGAATTATCTCTTATTTCCATAAGGAGGAGCCAACCTTTGAGGTTCTGATAGGGCTGTGTGAACCTTCACAGGCAAAAATCGGCTGGTCAAACTGATTTTCAGGACAGAAATGGTGCGGAACAGGATCCTTCAAGAGAAACCATGGCTGAAAGAATCATCAACATATAAGAGGGTGAACATCTAAATGGTATACAATACCGACAGGTTGTTAGGTAAGACACATATGCAACAGTTAGACAACTTTATTCCGAAACGTTTCGCCTACACAGTAGGCTTCTTCAGTCGAATACAGGAACAGTAGAGATGTGAAGACGATGTAATCAGTCCATCACCCTTGTAGTCGTAGAATTTGAGGTTGTCAGTCCCTCGGCCTGGAGAAGTTCAGTTCCATAGTCAGGAACTATCTGAAGATCAAGCGACAGTGCGGAGACTTAAATACTGTATTCGACTGAAGAAGCCTACTGTGTAGGCGAAACGTTTCGGAATAAAGTTGTCTAACTGTTGCATATGTGTCTTACCTAACAACATGTAAGAGGGTGTTCCAAGACTGCGACAGAGCAAGACAGAACGACAGCAGCCGAGGGAAAAGATACAGCAACGAAAGGGGCTAGGAAGAGACAAGGACAGAGTCTGCAGAGGACAACCAGAGCCAGGCAGAGCAACAAGCGCAAGCACACACAGGACCATCAGAACCCCACAGCCAAACATGCTACCTCAACACAAACCAAAATCCACACTTATGTTGTAGAATCCCACAGCACACTACCAGGTCCTCCACCCACACAGACCCCACAAAACAGTGTTGGAGAGGAAACTGAAGGTATGGTACATCAACGCTGATGGAATAACTGGAAATAAATGGTATAAAATACCGACACAATGGCAATATAAACACAAATGCAGTATAATGTGATCCTTTATTGACTACGTTTCGCCCACACAGTGGGCTTTTTCAAGTCACAAACAGAACTACCTGGGGTGGAAGGAACGCGAGTATTTATAGTCCGGCTGAGGTCAGGTGAAGAATGCTGCATCTGATGATGTACCGAGTGGGGTTATAGAGTCTAAAAACTTGGGTAGCTTGGAAAGGAGATTGGACAAGTTTGTGAGCAGACCTTCTACAGTGTTCTTATGTGGGATAGCGATGAAGAAGTTTCTTGGCAAGTGGTTCAGCTATGTTATAGAAGCCACTATTCTGGTTGAAGTTGTCGGATATAGAAATAAGTGATGATTCCAGGATTCTTCGGTATTGAGTGTTGTCTTCTGTGGCGATAAGTCTTGAGTTTCTGTAGTTTATCAAGTGGTTGTGTGAATTACGGTGTTGTACGCAGGCATTCCTTGTGTCGTCAGACCTGCTTGCGTATTGGTGTTCTGAAATACGTGTTTGGAGGTCCCTTGATGTTTCGCCCACGTATAACTTGTTGCAGTCATTACAAGGGATTATGTATACCCCTGCAGAGGATGGAGGCTTGTCCTGCCTACTACTGGTGATGTCCTTGATGGTCGTGGTTGTGGAGGTAGATACTTGGAATGATGTTTTGGCAAAGATGTTGGAAACATGTTTGGCAATGGAGTTGGTGGGAAGGACTATGTATCTCTTCTCGGCAGTGTCTTCTCTGGGTGTGTTGAAGATGTTTAGTGCTCGCCGTCTGCAGTCTCTGATGAAGTGACGAGGATAGTGGAGTTTGGAAAATACCTGTTCAATTATAGTGCATTCTTCCTCAAGGAACTCGTTGCTGCAGATTCTGAGTGCACGCAGGAAGAAGCCTATAATTACACCACGTTTGGTTTTGGTGTCGTGGTGAGAGTAGAAGTGGAGAAGATCGTTTTGGTTGGTGGGTTTTCGATAGACTTTAAAACGAAGTTCGTGGTCAGCTTTGCAGAGTAGAACATCAAGGAAAGGAAGAGTGTTGTCGACTTCTTCTTCAAGTGTGAACTGGATTGAAGGCTCGACCTGGTTGAGCTTGTCTTGGAGAGCTTGAACGTTGAAGCGTTTAGGAGTTATGAGGAGAATGTCGTCAACATAACGGAGCCAGGTGACAGACGAAGGAATAATGGTGGAGAAACGTTCGGCTTCTAGATGTTCCATGTATAGGTTCGCCAGGACTGCACTGAGTGGCGAACCCATGGGTAGTCCAAAAGTCTGCTGAAAGAGGTGATTTTCAAAAGAGAAACACGTAAAGCCAACACATAGTTCAACCAGGTCGATGAAATCGCTGGCTGGAATGGGAAGATCAAGTGAATCGTCAATTTTCTTGCGCAAGAGATCGATGGCTTGTTTAGTAGGTACTTTAGTGAATAGGGAAGTCACGTCAAGGCTGGAAAGTTTCTTGTTCCTGATGTTGATGTTGCGAATGCGATTGAGAAGATCACCTGAGTGTTTGAGATGTGCTGGACTGATAGTGCCCAAGAGTTTCGAGAGGTGTTTGGCGAGAATTCCTGAGAGCTGGTGGGGAGCACTGCCTATTCCCGAGGATATGGGCCTCAGTGGGATACCAGGCTTGTGAGTCTTTGGCAGGCCGTACATTCTGGCAGGTCTGGGGTTGCTGGGCATGGTGTGCAGAAGTTTCTTCCCTTGTTCTGAGCTCCTCAGAATGCGGCGAGTCCTTTGAAGAAAAGTTTTAGTAAGGTTGTCCACTTGGTTAGTTGTGAGAGGTTTGTAGGTATCTGGGTCATTAAGTAGATTGAGCATTTTGTTCCTGTAATCGTCAAAGAACATAAGAACATAAGAACGAAGGAACACTGCAGAAGGCCTACTGGCCCATGCGAGGCAGGTCCAAGTCTCCTACCGGCTTAAGCCAATGCACCCAACCTAGTCAGGTCAGGTCACATTGACTTAAGGGAGGAACACGGCAACCGACCTGGTAGCACAAGCTATCAGGTCTAACTCACACCCACCCACATCTACTCATGTATTTATCCAACCTATTTTTAAAGCTACACAACGTTCTGGCCTCTATAACGGTACTTGGGAGTTTGTTCCACTCATCCACAACTCTATTACCAAACCAGTACTTTCCTATATCCTTCCTGAATCTGAATTTTTCCAACTTAAAACCATTGCTGCGAGTCCTGTCTAGGCTAGATATTTTCAGCACACTATTTACATCCCCTTTATTTATTCCTGTCTTCCATTTATACACCTCAATCATATCCCCCCTAATTCTACGTCTTTCTAGAGAGTGCAGTTTCAGGGCCCTTAGTCTATCCTCATAGGGAAGGTTTCTGATACATGGGATCAACTTTGTCATCCTCCTTTGTACATTTTCCAGAGAATTTATATCCATTCTGTAATACGGTGACCAAAACTGTGCAGCATAATCTAAATGAGGCCTAACCAAGGATGTATAGAGTTGAAGAACAACCTGAGGACTCCTATTATTTATGCTTCTTGATATGAAGCCAAGGATTCTATTAGCTTTATTGCGAACACTTATGCACTGTTGTCTTGGTTTCAGATTACTGCTAACCAGAACTCCTAAATCTTTTTCGCAATCCGTAATATTAAGATCTACATTATTTAGTTTATATGTGGCATGGTTATTGTCCTGTCCAACATTTAGAACTTTGCATTTGTCTATATTAAACTGCATCTGCCACTTCTCCGACCACTGCATCAGTCTATTCAAATCTTCCTGGAGTGCTCGAATGTCCTCGTCAGAATGAATTCGACGGCCTATTTTGGTGTCATCGGCAAACTTGCCGATGTCGCTCTTTATGCCCTCATCTATGTCGTTTATGTAGATTGTGAACAGCAGGGGGCCCAACACTGACCCCTGTGGAACACCGCTCGTGACGCTTCCCCACTCTGATTTCTCCCCATTTATGCAAACTCTCTGCTGCCTATTTGTCAACCATGCCTCTATCCAGGAAAAAATTTCTCCTCCTATTCCATGTGCTTTAATTTTCCTCAATAGTCTCTGATGTGGGACCCTGTCAAAAGCCTTACTGAAGTCCATATACACAATATCATATTCATTACCATGATCTACCTCCTCAAATACCTTAGTGAAAAAAGTTAATAAATTCGTAAGGCAGGAACGCCCCTTTGTAAAACCATGCTGAGATTCGTTGATTAATTTATGCTTTTCAAGGTGGCTACGAACTGCCTCGGCAATTATTGATTCCATAAATTTTCCCACTATGGAGGTTAGGCTTATTGGTCTATAGTTCGAAGCTAAGGACCTGTCACCTGTTTTGAAAATAGGTATCACATTTGCCATTTTCCACTTATCTGGCACCATGCCAGTTTGTAGTGATATGTTGAAAAGATTAGCCAAAGGTGTGCTAAGCTCCTCTTTACATTCCTTTAGAACCCTTGCATACAGTTCATCAGGGCCTGGGGATTTGTTAGGTTTTAATTTATCTATTTGCCTAAGGACCATGTCACTTGTGACCCTAATAGTGCACAGTTTATTATCGTCCTGTTCTACATAATTTATCATTACTGGAATATCGCTGGTATCCTCCTGTGTAAAAACTGAGAGGAAGTATGTGTTAAAAATTCTACACATTTCCTTATCACTGTCAGTGAGCTGACCCGAGGAACTTTTGAGTGGGCCTATCTTGTCCCTGATCTTACTTCTGTATACCTGAAAGAATCCTTTTGGGTTAGTCTTCGATTCTCTTGCAACTTTAACCTCATAATCTCTTTTTGCTTTTCTAATTCCCTTTTTTATTTCTCTCTTTAACTGAATATATCGATTTCTTAATTGCCCCTCTCCTCTTTTGATTTGCCTATATATGCCTCTCTTTTGACCAATCAGATATTTTAATCTATTGTTCATCCATTTAGGATCATTTTTGTTTGATCTGATTTCCCTATTTGGAACATAATTTGACTGAGCAGCTAGAACTATGCCCTGGAAAGCATCATATCGGCAACCATCACCACCTACCTGACCCTTAGTCAGGTCATTCCAGTTCAGCCCACCTAAGTAATTTTTCAGTCCTATGAAATCAGCCAAGCGAAAGTCAGGGACGGAGACTTGATTGCCATTATTAGGGGAATTCCATGATATATTAAAACTGAGTGATTTGTGATCACTTTCCCCAAGCTCATCATTAACCTCAAGATTATTAATTAGTGTTTCCCTACTGGCAAGAACCAAGTCAAGGAGGTTATTTCCCCTAGTTGGCTCTGTCACAAACTGTTTTAAAAAACAATCCTGGATCGTATCAAGAAAGTCACCTGACTCTAAATTTCCTGTCAAATTGCTCCAGTCAATCTGTCTATAGTTGAAATCTCCCATTAGCACAACATTTTCGTATGTAGATGCCTTACGAATTTCGTCCCATAGAAGTTTACTGCACTCCCTATCAAGATTTGGGGCCCTGTAAATCACACCCAAAATTAGTTTTTCTCGGCCCTCGAGAAGCTGTAACCAAACAGATTCAGTGGCTGACGCTTCTAATTTAATATCTTGTCTAACACAACAATTTAAATTGTCTCTGACATACATCGCTACTCCACCACCTTTCCTGTTGACCCTGTCAGTGTGGAATAATTTATAGCCTTGTATGTGACATTCAGAGGGCATCTCTCTATCTTTCAGATTGAGCCAGGTCTCTGTTATAGCAATAATATCTATGTTTCCTGCACTTGCAATTAATCTTAGCTCATCTATCTTATTTCTTACACTCCTGCTATTAGTATAGTAAACCTTAAGGGAGCTAGTCCCTTGCTGCCCTCTGCTGTCCCCCTTTGTTTGCTGACCTGATCTATTGTCTTTATTTATAACTTCATGCTGAATGCCTTTTATACATTTACTGTTTCCAACCCTAGTGTTGCAACCTGCTTGTTTCCCACACACACCCATACCTCTATCTTCCATCAGTTTAAAATCATAGGCATTTCACCAATGGCCTTCTCAATCGAGTCTGCAAGTGCTACCACCCCAGCCCCAGAGAGATGTACCCCATCCCTTGCATACATATCATGTTTGCCATAAAAGTTGTTCCAGTTGTCAATGAATGGGATTGCAAGTTCCTTGCAGTATCTGTCTAGCCAGCAATTTACACCAATTGCCCTAGACAACCATTCATTTCCTACTCCCCTTCTAGGCAAGATGCTACATATGATTGGGATCCCTCCCTTAGACTTAATGAAATCTATAGCTGACCTGTACTTATCTAGCAGCTCTTCTCTCCTACCCTTCCCAATATCATTTCCACCAGCACTGAGACAGATAATGGGCTTGTTCCCATTACCTGACATGATATTATCCAGCCTGTTGACAATGTCCCCAACACCAGCTCCAGGGAAGCACACTCTATCTCTCATCTTCTTATTCCTATTACAAAAAGCACGGTCAATATATCTTACCTGAGAGTCACCAACCACAAGAATGCGCTTACCTCCATTAGCAGGGGCAGTAGTACCCTTACCTTCACTGGCCACTGAAGTACATTCATCCTGAAGAACAGAGAAGCGATTTCCTACCTTCAGATCTTCACTCTTAACTTTCCTTACTCTGATGCGCCTTCCATTACTGTGAACCACTCGCCACTTGTAGCAGGTGCTGGGCTGCACCTCACTGCTGGTAGCCGTTGCTACCTCCCCAACTACAGCCTCCTCACAGCGAGAGACAGACTGCACCTCACTGCTAGAAGCCTCATTCCCCACAACTCCAGCCACCTCACACTCTCTCCCAGACCCATTGAGGTGGACCTTCAGCCTCCTAATCTCCTCCTGGAGAAGCAAGACCTCCTCCTTCAACTCTCCAACCTCAATTTTTAAAACACTGCAGAAGCAAGCCATGCTTTGTAACCGTCCACGCTAATCCCCAAAGCAGCTCAGGGTCTGTGACCTCACGTGACGACTGATCACTAACACTCTTCCTTTCCTTGATGTTCTGCTCTGCAAAGCTGACCACGAACTTCGTTTTAAAGTCTATCGAAAACCCACCAACCAAAACGATCTTCTCCACTTCTACTCTCACCACGACACCAAAACCAAACGTGGTGTAATTATAGGCTTCTTCCTGCGTGCACTCAGAATCTGCAGCAATGAGTTCCTTGAGGAAGAATGCACTATAATTGAACAAGTATTTTCTAAACTCCACTATCCTCGTCACTTCATCAGAGACTGCAGACGGCGGGCATTAAACATCTTCAACACACCCAGAGAAGACACTGCCGAGAAGAGATACATAGTCCTCCCCACCAACTCCATTGCCAAACATGTTTCCAACATCTTTTCCAATACATCATTCCAAGTATCTACCTCCACAACCACGACCATCAAGGACATCACCAGTAGTAGACAGGACAAGCCTCCATCCTCTGCAGGGGTATACATAATCCCTTGTAATGACTGCAACAAATTATACGTGGGCGAAACATCAAGAGACCTCCAAACACGTATTTCAGAACACCAATACGCAAGCAGGTCTGACGATACAAGGAATGCCTGCGTACAACACCGTAATTCACACAACCACTTGATAAACTACAGAAACTCAAGACTTATCGCCACAGAAGACAACACTCAATACCGAAGAATCCTGGAATCATCACTTATTTCTATATCCGACAACTTCAACCAGAATAGTGGCTTCTATAACATAGCAGAACCACTTGCCAAGAAACTTCTTCATCGCTATCCCACATAAGAACACTGTAGAAGGTCTGCTCACAAACTTGTCCAGTCTCCTTTCCAAGCTACCCAAGTTTTTAGACTCTACAACCCAACTCGGTACATCATCAGATGCAGCATTCTTCACCTGACCTCAGCCGGACTATAAATACTCGCGTTCCTTCCACCCCAGGTAGTTCTGTTTGTGACTTGAAAAAGCCCACTGTGTGGGCGAAACGTAGTCAATAAAGGATCACATTATACTGCATTTGTGTTTATATTGCCATGGAAGAAGTATACAAGGCAAAGAACCTAGAAGAATAAGGTTAGCAGTCGTAGAGCCAGTAATGAATATGCACAGGTAAGAAGGGAGACCCAACGCCAATACGAAAATGACATAGCAGCGAAAGCCAAATCTGACCCGATGCTGTTGTTCAGCCGCGTCAGGAGGAAAACAACAGTCAAGGACCAGGTAACAGTGGTCAACAACCAAAATGCTTCCGAGACCAGAGCATTTTCTTGTGTGAATATTTTAATTTATAAATTTCCACAGCCTGAGCTTTGTCCATGTAACATAATAAATTTTATATATTGTTTAATAGAAAAATCTATAGTGGCTTCTCTATATGTGGCTACCCAACATGTACTAATAATTTACATAGGTGAAAGTGTTTACATTTATCTGAGGTCGCTAGAGGACTGAACGATCAACAACTGAGAGGCAATGCTGTTCACAAGCCAGATCACAAAACACTGTGGCTCAATACTGGCGATTATTTAGCTTTGCGCCAGAATTGTGTGTCTGGATTGGTTTGGAAAATAAAGAGTACTTTCTCTCAAAATTCGTAGGTTATATATATATATATATATATATATATATATATATATATATATATATATATATATATATATGTGTGTGTGTGTGTGTGTGTGTGTGTGTGTGTGTGTGTGTGTGTGTGTGTGTGTGTGTACAACTAGCTAGGCCTTTCTGCATGCTGTGAAAAAAGCACGAGGACTTGAACCGGAAGCTTTGAATATTTTTTAAGGGATGGCGAATGAGGCATTTCTTCATCCAGTAGTTCCTAACTTTCCAGCATACAAAGAGCTTACTAATTAATAATCAGATCTTGCATTGCATTTCATGAGAGGTGACAAATCCAAGACGTTTGTCGTACTCAGGTAAGAGGAACTGTTTACTTGGTGACTGAGCCGCATGAGCTATACCAGTTGTTACAAAGAATCCCATGCCCAAGGTTAATTGTCATTTTAACTGAGGTGTAAAAAGGCTTTGAAGGGGAATGAATTAATTAAACAGCTGTCGACCAGGTCGGCAACCCTTCCGTACCTGGATGGATTGATTAAGACAAAGCAAGGAGCTCGGCTTGTACTATTATGAGTTTAGTGGTATTTGCTGCGTATCTCATTAAATGGCTAGTGAAAATTCCAACTCCCTTGGTAGGAAGGATTTTGGAAGAGCACAATAAAAACAATGTTCCATTTGTTTGCTTATCGAAAACACGCCTATTAAAACGACCTTCTACAAATCTTGTCACAAACGGAGGGTCATCATCGGGTTCTTGAGAACCAACAGAACCACTTCCTCTATTAAGAACTTGTGCAGCCCAAACGTTTGAAATGATTAGTGAAGGTCGTTTTAATAAGTGGGTTCTCGATGTACACTTTTGTTTGGTTTAGAAAGACACGTAAGCAAACACTATAACATATTTATTAGAAAACGTTTCGGTCCTGGGTCCCAGGACCGAAACGTTTTCTAATAAATATGTTATAGTGTTTGCTTACGTGTCTTTCTAAACCAACCTGTCGGTATTTATTACCAAGGTTTATACCACACTTTTGTTTATCCTTATTTTTTATTATAATGTCCAGAAAATAAATCTGACCAGCATGTTCCTCCTCCATGGTAAACTTTATTGAGAGTTCTACTACTGTGTTAATGTTAATAGAGTAATTATGTTCAAGAGTCAGAGCTATTATCGAAACAGTCTATATACCCAAGTCATTTAACATCCATTCATGAGAGGTAATATCTTCTACCACGTTCCTCGGAAAGGTATGTGAACACGTCTACAAAATTTTCTTGGAGTTGCACTACACTAGACACTTCACACTGCGAAAGAAATCCAATAAAGATGCAACTTAGCAAAATCAGAGCCCGTTTTTAACATTCATAGCACTGCAGTTAACTAAAGATGTAACCATGTCAACATCTCAGCCAAAACTAAGAGAGTAACAAACAACCTCAAACACCATCAAGGACTTAACGTACACCTCTGCAAGGATTTACACACGTTGCCGTAGGACGTGATAAATCTTACCAAGTGGAATCTTCCAAGGATTTAAACACAATGAAAGGGTATGAATATACTTCCAGTAGTGATGATTATAATATCATGTGTACTAAACATTGTAACACCTGCATCCGATTGATGAGACTCCAATATGCAACATTAGTATTCTTAACAGGTGCATCGACTTTAATTACCAATGCGAACATTTTTTTCACTAAACTGGCAGTCTCGTACAATTCCCTAAGATTATAGCAAAGTTAATTTTAACATAACGCTGCCATCACCTAAGATCTCTCTCTCTCACTAACCACAAACCTGGCAAAACATTTTCTGCACCTTACAGACCTCTCTTCATCTTCTATATAACCTCATGTTTTACTAGCCTTTGTATGAATTGATAAAGTTCTGGTAGACGGAACGTCTTCTAATATAATTCCATAACTCACACACTATCATTATCATTATATGGTGAGCTCTCATATATTTTTGTAGAGTATGGCGATCTATTCAGTCGTTAAAGTGAGAATCTTAACAGCTTGAAATTTTCTGACCATATGATGCCATTTCATACATTTCATTATTTTAAGTCGAGCGCTTCACTTCTGAGATCACCCGGTATTAATCTCAAATAACATACGTCAAGGATTACTGTAAAGCGGTTTTTTTTTTTTTGTACGTGAATGGTATACAATACCTACAAGATGAAAACTGAGACACATGTGCAACATCTGAGTATCTTTATTGTAGACGTATCGCCATCCAGTGGCTTTATCAATACAAATTCAAGGAAATAAATGGAAGACAGAAGAACTATATAGGCTACAAAAGATGAGGTAATCAGTCCCTTAGCCTTGGAGTTGGTGTGAAGGCTGGCGCTTACATACTGGCGACAGGTAGAATGGGAACGGATAGGCAGATGTGGGCATAGTCACTGGTAGGCGGGATTCCCCAGTGGAAGTAGGTCATACCCGAGGCACGGGTTAGTGATGGTAGTAGCAGCAGTGAAGAAGGTATGTAGATGTCCTCTGAACCAAGATTCCATGATGTTGCGGCGTCTGACAAGTTGTACATGAATGGTATACATTATAATTATAATCAAGGGGAGCTCTAAACCCGTAGGATTATGCAGCTCCTGCGGGTGGGATGTGGAAGGTATTCAGGCTTAATTCAGGGAATGGTATACAATACTGACATCACGGAATCTTGGTTCAGAGGACATCTACATACCTTCTTCACAGCTACTACCACCACCACCACCACTAACCCGTGCCTCGGGTATGACCTACTTCCACTGGAAAATCCCTCCTACCAGTGACGATGCCCTCATCTGCTACCCGTACCCCCTTTCCACCTGTCGCCAGTATATAAGCGCCAGCCTTCACTTCGGCTCCAAAGCTGAGGGACTGATTATCTCATCTTTTGTATATAGTTCTTCTGTCTTCCATTATGTCCTTGAATTTGTATTGATAAAGCCACTGGAAGGCGAAACGTCTACAATAAAGATACCCAGATGTTGCACATGTGTCTAATTTGTCGTTTGTTTGAATAATATGGTTCGGTTTCGTCTTGCAGATAACAGTGAAACCCTGTTCATGCTGCTGCAAGTGCAGTTAATTTGTGCAACTTTTCAGTGCAAAGAAAATATTTCTGGATGAACTGAAGAACGAATAACTGACTTTGAATCTGAAACAATTGTTAGTGTTTTCTTAATGAATACAATATCATTTTATGATTAGGTTTATTAACAGCAAAAATCAAATGGAGAATAATAATTTCCGAATGCCTCGTCTTGAATATAAACCAAGTCCCGTTTTAAAATGCATCAGCAGAATGAGAATTATCCTAATATGTTTTAAACGGAGTGATCGCGTCATTGTTTAGTCAGTGGAAGATTCTTCCAACTTCTCTTGGTTTAATGTATAAATTTTAAACATGTTAAACCTTTAGAAAGATAAAATAGTTAAAAAAAAAAAAACTTGAGAGCCTAGACTGTTCCAGCCGAAGAGGAAGTAGCAGCGTACTTACTGGAAGCCCTGAATTCAAATGCCTATGAAAAAGAATTCAACTATACTTCATTCAAAATCCTCTGAATGTACTGTTATCTACTAAGATCTAAAATACGCTCATTGTTTAACAACTATTTTCATGGAACTTTTTTAAGGACATGCGCTCAGAATTTCTCAAGATATGGGAAAATGAGAAAAGCAGTTGGGAACTTCATTTACGAGAAGTTGTACCACTGAGTCTTGAAGAACGAACACACCTGGTCCCTCCTACTGATATGCCTACTCTTGGAAATATTTCGTTAACTCCTCGCTGCGAATATTCGTAAACGCGTTGTACACTATTTGTAAAAAACTTTGTCAATGACGACTGGTGCAAAACATGAACTTACCTTACTGATGGTGTGCCAACTGTCCCACGATGAGCTAATTCTCACTTACCTGCAAGGTAAACACACATGCTTATTAATACAAGTTTCTCATAGCGCTTTTTAATACAATACAAAGAGCCGCAATTATAACGTCGAGGAGGCATCTTCAGGCAGTATATCAGTCATATCTTTCATCTTCCACACTCAGAAACAGTCAATAAATATACTCTTCATTACGAATATTAAAATTATCCCTGTACAGTGGATCTAAGATAATCATCACAACAATGTCTGAGACGAAACTCGCCTAACCTTGGTGGTAGACGATGTATGGGTGATTCGCTAGGTGGCGCTGAGGCCTCCCTGTGGTGCTGGGGCCTCGGTGGTGCAGGGGCCTCGGTGGTGCTGGGGCCTTGGTGGTGCTGGGGCTCCTGTAGTGCTGTGGATTCGGTTTTTGCTGGGACCCCGGTGGTGCTGGGGTCCCTGGTGAGGCTTGGATCCCGGTTGCACTGAGGTACCGGAGGTGTTAGTGCCCAAATGGTGCTAGAACCATTGTTGCCCTGGGGCCCCGGGGGTTCTGGGTCCCCGGTGAGGATAAGATCCCGGTTGCGCTGGAGCCCCGGTGGTCCTGGGGCCCCTCCCAACTCTTAATAAATCCTTACCTAGCCTCAACACTGGTCATGATAACTAGTCAACGACACTTGCGCCCGCAACACTCCCGCCCGCGACATTTAAGAACACCATTTCATTACTGACATCACTACTTGCTATTACTACTTTGATACTATTATCTGGCAGCTCTTTCTAGCACTGCTGCTACTAGCACCTCCCCAACACACACTTGTCTCATCAGTATCTGAAGTTAGTACGCATATACATGCATACTGACTTCATGGGGGGGGGGGGGGAGAAGCACGAAACTCTCTGGGGAGATACATAACCTTGAGAAATGAGAGGCAGTGATATACGATTTTAGGAAATGTAGCGTATCTCCAATTTCTTGGATCCAAAGCCCTTCACTAATATCAAGTGATAACACAGGCTATACTTCATTTAAGAAATTAAGAGACTAACTATCCTCGCTTAACTGTTGGTCAGTTTATGAGGTTTAAAACCTATTTTCTGCACAAGGGTCATTAAGGCTGCATCTCACCTGTACACTACCTCTCAAATATACTTCAATCACTTAAGTAGATATTTAATTAAATTCCGTGTATATACATACACTCCTTTGTGCACTTTGAAGTGTATATACACAAATACACACCTCTTGTTGTATATAACGTTGCTTGTTGATGTATGATAGAGCGGCCTAGCGATCCACTTACTGTGGATCGACCTGAGACACTGTGGACAAGCAGCTCTGAAAAGTTGAGTCTCGGAGCTCCGAACATGTTTCTGAATTACTTAACTGAACCCAGACCTCGACCTCTCTCATCACACTTAATGACGACTATAGTTATTAATCATTCTAAGTATTAATGAATTTGCATTTATTGCATTATGACTTCAGTATAGCATGTTACTTGATATATACCTGCAGTGTGGTGGTTTATTGCATATTAATATGATCCACTTACGAATAATTCATGTTTTCCATACCAGACCAACTGAGATGATACTGAACTTCCAACACTATAAATCCAAACCTCTAAAGGAAAGTATTTTGATGGTGGTGAGCGGCTCTTTATTCAAGGAATTAGACTTATCTTTTTATTGAACCTGAATGACTTCCATTCACCAGGCGTTATGCAACTCCTACAGATTTAGCGCTTCAGCTTGATTATATAAATAAAACGTCAATCAAGTTTCGTTAGTCTTTATAATTTCTTTCTCTGAAAAAATTTCAAGTTATTAAACACAATTATTTTTTAAAAAAATAAGTATACTTACTTTTTAACGTATCGACAGTCTCCCAGCGAGGCGGGGTGACTTGATAATGAAGAAACACATTCATCATTATTCACTCTGTTACTGTCTTGCCTGAGGCGTGCCGATACTACCATTCAAAAACTGCAACATATCTCCTCTCTTCCTTCAGAGTGCAGGCACTATACTTCCCACCTCCAGGACTCATGTCCAACAACACGTCAAGTCATAAAAACCATTTGCCTCCACTCCTAACACGTTCACTTACCCTTGCTGGAAGTCCAAGCCCCTCGCACACAAAACCTCCTTTACCCTCTCCCTCCAACCTTTCCTAAGCCGACCCCTACCCCGCTCTCCTTCCACTACAGATTTATACACCCTCCAAGTCATCCTATTTTTCTCCACTCTCTCTAAATGTCCTAACCACCTCAGCGACCCCTCTTCAGCCCTTTGGATAATACTTTTAGTAACCCCACACGTCCTAATCTCCAGGCTACAGATTCTCAGTATAATATTCACACCGCACATTGCCCTCAGACACGACATCTCCATTGTCTCCAGCCTTCTCCTAGTTCCAACAGCCACCACCCATTCTCCATATCCATATAAGAGCGTTGGTATCACTATACTCTCATACATTTCTTTCTTTGCTTCCATGGTTAACGTTCTTTGTCTCCACTGACTCCTCAGTGCACCACACACATTTTTCCTTCCTCGTCAATTCTATGGGTCACCTCATGTACGTATCCATCTGCAGACAAGTCCACTCCCAAATATCTGGACACATTCCCTTCTTTCAATTATTGTCGCTGTGGTATGTTACACTTGGTTAATTTTTATCAATAGACGATGACGCATATAATCAGGCAGAGTAAGGAGAGATCACAAAAAATGACCGAGAAGTATGTGAGGAGCTTAACATGAGATTCAAGGAAGTGTCCACAGAGGAGACGAAAGGGACTCCAGAAAGACAGAGAGGTGGGGTACTCCATCAAGTGTTGGACAAGATACATACAACCGAGGAAGAAGCGAAGAGGCTGCTAAGCGAGCTAGACACCTCAAAGGCGATGGGGCCAGATAACATCTCTCCATGGGTCCTAAGAGAGGGAGCAGAGGCATTATGTGTGCTACTAACAACAATCTTCAACACATCTATCGAGACAGGGTGACTACCTGAGGTATGGAAGACAGCAAATGTGCTTCTAATTTTTAAAAAAAGGTGGCAGACATGAAGCACTAAACTACAGATCAGCGTCACTAACATGTATATTATGCAAAGTTATAGAGAAGATTATCAGGAGAAAAGTGGGGGAGCACCTAGAAAGGAATGAGCTTATCAACGACATCCAGCACGGTTTCAGGGACGGGAAATCCTGTGTCACAAACCTACTGGAGTTCTATGACAAGGTGACAGCAGTATGACAAAAGAGAGAGAGGGGTGGGTAGATTGCGTTTTCTGGGACTGTAAGAAGGCTTTTGACAGAGTTCCACACAAGAGATGGCATCCCGCCTGTGACGAGCGGGGTGCCACAGGGGTCAGTCGTAGGACCGGTGCTGTTTCTGGTGTAAGTGAACGACATGATGGAAAGAATAGATTCAGAAGTGTCCATGTTTGCAGATGATGTGAAGCTGATGAGAAGAATTCAATTGGACGAGGACCAGTCCGGAAACTGGCTCTTGGAGTTCAACCCCACCAAGTGCAAAGTCATGAAGATTGGGGAAGGGCAAAGAAGACAGCAGACGGAGTACAGTCTAGGGGGCCAGAGACTACAAACCTCAATCAAGGAAAAGGATTTTGCGGTGAGTATAACACCAGGCACATTTCCTGAGGCGTACATCAACCTAATAACTGCTGCAGCATATGGGCGCCTAGCAAACCTAAGAATACCAATCCGACATCTCAATAAGGAATCGCTCAGGACCCTGTACACCGTATATGTCAGGCCTATATTGGAGTACTGGAGTATGCAACACCAGTTTGGAACCCATAACTAGCCAAGCATGTAAGGAAACTAGAGACAAGACAAGACTAGTCCCGGAGCTAAGGGACATGTCCTGCGAGGAGAGGTTAAGGAAAATCGACCTAACGACACTGGAGGACAGGAGAGATAGGGGGGGATATGATAACAACATATAAAATACTGAGAGGAATTGACAAGGTGGACAGAGTGAAGATGTTCCAGAGATGGAACACAGCAACAAGGGGTTACAATTGGAAGCAGAAGACTCAGATGAACCAGAGGGATGTTAGCAAGTATTTCTTCAGTTACAGAGTTGTCAGGAAGTGGAAAAGTCTGGGAAGTGATGTAGTGGAGGCAGGATCCATACATAGCTTTAAGAAGAGGTATGATAAAGTTCATGGAGTAGGCAGAGTGACCTAGTAGCAACCAGTGAAGAGGCGGGTAAACGTAGAAGAGAAAATTTTTAGAAAGTACTATATATATGCTAAGTACCAGTTTTATATATATATATATATATATATATATATATATATATATATATATATATATATATATATATATATATATATACATATATATATATATATATATATATATGTCGTGCCGAATATGTAAAACTGGTCAATTAGCAAGAACTCATTTAAAATTAAGTCCTTTCTGAAATTTTCTCTTATACGTTTAAAGATATATATTTTTCATTAATGTTAATGTAAAAATTTTAATTTTGCACCAAAAGAATGTTAGAAAACTGACCTAACCTTATTATAACAAGAACAATTTATTTTAGCCTAACCCAACTAAATATATTTTAGATTTGTTTACAATAATTTAATACTAAACAAACACAGTGAAATATATTTTTTTCGTTAGGTTCAGAATGATTTTGGCGAAATTATTGCATACACAAATTTTCACTTGTCCTATATGGCAAGATGAGCGTTGCTATTTAAGCCAAGATCGCAAGTTCTGCCTATTCGGCACGACATATATATATATATATATATATATATATATATATATATATATATATATATATATATATATATATATATATATATATATATATATATATATGTGTGTGTGTGTGTGTGTGGTATTGATCAATAACAACACTGCGCTAGCCAAGGATTCGAACCCATGTTGTACTGGCCTGCCTCATGGTAAGCGAGAACCACATGACGCTTTAAACCACAGGACCACCTGGAGGTTACCTGGAGGTTATTCCGGGGATCAACGCCCCCGCGGCCCGGTCCATGACCAGGCCTCCCGATGGATCAGGGCCTGATCAACTAGGCTGTTACTGCTGGCCGCACGCAGTCCAACGTACGAGCCACAGCCCGGCTGATCCGGCACTGACTTTAGGTATCTGTCCAGCTCTCTCTTGAAGGCAGCCAGGGGTTTATTGGCAATTCCCCTAATGCTTGATGGGAGGCTGTTGAACAGTCTTGGGCCCCGGACACTTATGGTGTTTTCCCTTAGTGTACCAATGGCGCCCCTACTTTTTATTGGGGGCATTTTGCATCGCCTGCCCAGTCTTTTACTTTCGTAGGGAGTGATTTCTGTGTGCAGAGACCATTCCTTCCAGGATTTTCCAAGTGTAGATTATGATATATCTCTCCCTCCTGCGTTCCAACGAGTACAAGTCAAGTGCTTCCAAGCGTTCCCAGTAGTTAAGGTGCTTGACAAGAACTTATACGTGCAGTAAAGGATCTCTGTACACTCTCTAGATCTGCGATTTCACCTGCTTTGAATGGAGATGTTAATGTACAGCAGTATTCCAGCCTAGAGAGAACAAGTGATTTGAAAAGGATCATCATTGGCTTGGCATCTCTCGTTTTGAACGTTCTCATTATCCATCCTATCATTTTCTTTGCACGTGCGATCGTGGCACTGTTGTGATCCTTGAAAGTGAGATCCTCAGACATTACTACTCCCAGGTCCCTTACATTATTTTTCCGCTCTATTGTATGGCCAGAGTCTGTAGTATACTCTGTTCTAGTTATTATCTCCTCCAGTTTTCCATAACGGAGTAGTTGGAATATGTCCTCATTGAAAAACTTGGTTTATATCTTCTTGGATTTGCCGTGTCCTCAATGGATGGCATTCTCATGCAGATCCTAGTATCGTCTGCAAAAGATGATACAGTGCTGATATGAGAATAAGGAACAGGACAGTTGCCCACTGGAAAACTTTGTTTATATCTTCTTGGAGGTTAACCGCGTCCTCAGCAGATGACAGCCTCATGCAGATCCTAGTATCATCCGCAAAGGATGATACGGTGCTGTGATGTATATCTCTGTCTATGTCTGATATGAGGATGAGGAATAAGATGGGGGCGAGTACTGTGTCTTGTGGAACAGAGCTCTTCACTATGGCAGCCTCCGATTTAACTCTGTTGACCACTACTCTTTGTGTTCGATTTGTTAGGAAGTTGAAGATCCATCTCCCCACTTTCCCAGTTATTCCTTTAGCACGTATTTTATGGGCTATTACGCCATGATCGCATTTGTCAAATGCTTTTGCAAAGTCTGTGTGTATTACATCTGCATTCTGATTTTCTTCCAGTGCATCCAAGGCCATATCATAGTGATCCAGTAGTTGTGAGAGGCAGGAGCGACATGCCCTGAATCCATGTTGCCCTGGAATGTGCAGATTTTGGGAATCCAGGCAATTTTCAATCCTGCTTCTTAGCACTCTTTCAAAGATTTTTATGATGTGGGACGTCAGAGCTATTGGCCTAAGAACTATAGACCAATAGCTCTGACGTCCCACATCATAAAAATGTTTGAAAGAGTGCTAAGAAGCAGGATTGCAAATCAACTACCCTTTCTGTAGGGTTGGGTGGTCCTGTGGGTTAAAGCGTCATGTGGTTCTCGCTTACCATGAGGCAGGCCAGTACAACATGGGTTCGAATCCTTGGCTAGCGCAGTGTTGTTATTATTATTATTATTATATATATATATATATATATATATATATATATATATATATATATATATATATATATATATATATATATATATATATATATATATATATATATGTGTGTGTGTGTGTGTGTGTGTGTGTGTGTGTGTGTGTGTGTGTGTGTGTGTGTGTGTCGTGCCGAATATATTTAAAGACTTTTTTTATTTATGTTAATGTAAAATTTAATAATTTTGTACCATAAGAACCTTGGAAAACTTACCTAACCTTATTATAACAAGCACAATTTAATTTAGTCTAATGCAGCTAAATATATTTTATATAAGCTACAATAATTTAATAATATACAAACAAAATGAAATACATTTTTTTCGTTAGATTCAGAATGATTTTGGGGAAATTATTACATACACAAATTTTCGCTTGCCCTATTCGGCAAAAAGTGCGTTGCTATTTAAGCCTAACTGACGGGTTTTACTTCTTCGCCACGACTTATAAATATTTTCAATAATCAGTGAAAATAAATTAATAAATCTTACAATAATTATTAAATCTCCAAAATTTGGTAGTTGCCGTTGGCAGAATGTGTAGTGGAGAGCTTTCAACGTACATTACGTTTTTCTTGAGATAAGTGACAGAGAAGTAATCCCAGAGTTCCATAAGAAAGCATTATTATTGTATTATGTCCATGGTGAGGCACTACGACCAAAGGAGTCACACAGAGCCTGGGAATGAGCGGTAATCAGATTTGCCTAGAGGAGCTACAATTCGTTGGATTATAAGACCCTCGCCAGTATGAGCATCCCTCCCTCTCCCTTATATTCTTAATGGAATACTTGACGTTATCTTCCTTGCCTTACCCAAGTCTCCCAGCACAGGCTGACAGATTTCAAAGCCTTGTATGAGCCCCATCCTCCGTAATGGAGTATGACAACCAAACATATTTAGCTTTTGTTCCCGCTGTCAATGTCATACAAAATAGGGCAGCAGAACACTGCTAATATATCCAGTCATAATTTTAATTATACAAAGGGATCACAGTGCGTTTAAATCAGTTTTGAAGTGTAAGAAATCTGGTAATGTGTGTGTGTGTGTGTGTGTGTGTGTGTGTGTGTGTGTGTGTGTATACTCACCTAATTCACCTAATTGTGGTTGTAGTGGCCGATTCATAGCTCTTCACTGGTCGCTACTACGTCCACTCTCTCCTTGATCCATGAGCTTCATCATGCCTCTTCTTAAAGCTATGTATGGATCCTGCCTCCACTATATCACTCCTCTGACAACACTATGACTGAGGAAATACTTCCTAACATACCAGTGTCTTATTTGAGTCTTCAGCTTCCAAAGCGACCCCCTTGCTGCTGTGTCCTACTCTGAAACATCCCTGTCCCTAGCGACCTTGTCAATTCCTCTCAACATTTTATATGTCGTTATCATGTCCTCCTTATATTTCCTGTCCTGTCAGGTCGATTTCTCTTAACATCTTGCAAAATTCACGTTACTCTAACCAGTGTGTATGTTTGTGTTTATATGTAGCATATCATTTGAATCAAGGTTGCTGTACTTAATCAGTTCATTCAGCTATTAAGTTTGCATGACGCTAATTTACCAGATTTACAATATTGCGAGCCATTTCATCATTATATAGGTAGAAGAGAGTAAAAATTGCAAGTAAAAAGAATTTACTAAATACATAATGTTGGAGGTTTCTGTATTAGAGACAAGTTAGAAGTTGAAAGATTAAAAGATTGTTTGCACATGGGAGATTACTCAGTGCTTTCACTTAGATCACTTAATGCTTTCACCCGGGAGATAACTCAATACTTTTTTCTGACATATCACTCAATGCTTTCACCTGGGGTATCACGCAGTAGTCTTGGCAATAAATAATGTACACAAAATTCACAAAATTCCTCTAGATCTATAACAATTAGAAAAGCAATTCGCACGAATAAGTGTCCAAAACAAATAAATAATATGGGATCAAGTTAAAACAACTCATATAATAAAAATAAGGGTATTTACTACACTGTAGTTTGTATAAATGGTTTCAGAAAACCGACCACACTCCTGGTGATGTCAAGTATCTCTTGTCATCACAGATTACGCTATATAAACTCAAGCGTGCATGAGCGTGTTAGATAGGAGTGAATGGAGACGAATGATATTTGGGACCTGACGATCTGTTGGAGTGTGAGCAGGGTAATATTTAGTGAAGGGATTCAGGGAAACCGGTTATTTTCATATAGTCGGACTTGAGTCCTGGAAATGGGAAGTACAATGCCTGCACTTTAAAGGAGGGGTTTGGGATATTGGCAGTTTGGAAGGATATGTTGTGTATCTTTATACGTATATGCTTCTAAACTGTTGTATTCTGAGCACCTCTGCAAAAACAGTAATAATGTGTGAGTGTGGTGAAAGTGTTGAATGATGATGAAAGTATTTTCTTTTTGGAGATTTTCTTTCTTTTTTGGGTCACCCTGCCTCGGTGGGAGACGGCCGACTTGTTGAAAAAAAAAAAAACAACTCAAACTCTTGTCCGTCACGTGTTAGTAGCTATAATGACGATAAGTGAGACACATGTGTAACGGTTGCTTCAGTCGAATACAGAGGAGGCAGAAGAAGCAGTAGAGGTGTAGAGACGATGTAATTAGCAATCACCCTCGGAAACGTAGTTTTGAGGTAGTCAGTCCCTTAACACTACCCCATCGAGGGTGATGGACTGATTATATCGTCTTTACATTTCTTTGTAAGTTGCGCCGTAGTTCCTGGTGCAACCGACTCTTGCCTCTGTTATAGTGGCGGTGGTGGTGGTGGTGGTGGTGGCAGGAGCTACTGCTACTGCAATAACTCCTGAACCTTTAATGGACTACGTAGCTGCCTCCTCTGTATTCGACCAAAGACGCCTACTATGTAGGTGAAACGTTTCAGAATAAAGATACCTAACTGTTGTACGTGTGTCTTACATATCAACTTGTCGGTATTGTATATTATTCTCTTATTCACAGCAATAATGACGATAAACAGTAACAACTTCATAATCCTTGGCATTAAAGCCAGAACTAACTGAAATATCAGTGACGTCGCCAGCTTAACTTATTAAAGCATCCTATTCGATTCTTGCGTATCACCCTGACGTTATTCGCCTAAGTCATTATTTATGAGGAGAGCGGGGAGAGCCTTCTAATTTACTATCTTGATATCCTGTGTCCAGATAGCGGGTGTAGCAGTAGTTCATGTAGTGTGGGAAGTAGATAGGGAGGGAGTTTTCAACTTCCTTCAACCTGTTGTCTCTAGTTATCCAGTTATCAGTTACACGTATTTTCATGTCTTCTCTTTCCCCCTCCCTCTCGCTTCTTCCTCCTTACTGTCCAAGTTACTCTCTAGAAAGTTTGTTTTGTGAATTGGGGTTGTCCTCAAGTTTCTGTTGTGGTCCTCTGGGGCACGTCCCTCCTAATGCCCTCTCCGCCAGCCCCGGCCCTCTGGTCTTAAGCAACTTTACGCCCTTAAGTAACTTCGTCTTTAAGTAACTTTGGTGCCCTTGACCCGATCTGTGAAGTTAGTGGGCGCTCTCCCAGCACGGTGGCTGCAGGAAGCAACTCTATTCAAGATATGAACCCTCGGCATATTTTGTAGATTTAAGTGACTGCGCAAAACTTCTCTGCCCTTGACTCAGTCGCTGAAATTAATTTATATTCTCCGGTAACTAAGTGGTGGGTAATTTTGTTCCACCATCTCCTCGTAGGTTACTTTATGTGTTGAAATATCTCAGTAACTTGTCTGGTATTAACCTGGCTTTACAAGATACTTATCTTTCCACAACTAACCTTCGATTTGCAGATAAATTTTATTAACTACTTCGCTCCGACCTAGACCATTATTAGGTTATGTTCTGATATTAGGTCAAAACGAAACGAAAAGTTGAGGAAAAAACTGTGAATTGTTCCAACTACGGTATACCTGGAGGGTGTTTAGGGGGGGTCAACGTTCCTCCAGGGCGGTCCATAACCAGGCCTCGCGGTGGAACAGGACTTGATTAACCAGGCTATTACTGCCTGCCGCACGTAAACAGACGTATAAACCACAGCCCGGCTAGTCAGGTACTGACTTTAGGTGCCTGTCCAGCTCCCTCTTGAAGACAGCCAGGAATCTATTGGAAATCCCCCTTACGTATTACATTTATTCTTAATACGGTATAAGGGCAATAATGTTCTTTCTTTAGCATTAATTTTCTCTAATAGTATCAATAGTTTCCGTACATTAAATTATACGTAACAGTTATCAATGCTATTTATTTTCTCTAATAGTATCACTAGTTTCCGTACATTAAATTATACGTAACAGTTATGAATGTTATTTACTTTTATATATTTGAGAAATAGTTATTAAATATCTACATACAACGGTGTATAGATGTTTATATTTCATTTAAAATACACAATTGGAGAACCTTGTTAAAATATTATTTTTTTTTTTTTTTATTATCACACCGGCCGATTCCCACCAAGGCAGGGTGGCCCGAAAAAGAAAAACTTTCACCATCATTCACTCCATCACTGTCTTGCCAGAAGGGTGCTTTACACTACAGTTTTTAAACTGCAACATTAACACCCCTCCTTCAGAGTGCAGGCACTGTACTTCCCATCTCCAGGACTCAAGTCCGGCCTGCCGGTTTCCCTGAATCCCTTCATAAATGTTACTTTGCTCACACTCCAACAGCACGTCAAGTATTAAAAACCATTTGTCTCCATTCACTCCTATCAAACACGCTCACGCATGCCTGCTGGAAGTCCAAGCCCCTCGCACACAAAACCTCCTTTACCCCCTCCCTCCAACCCTTCCTAGGCCGACCCCTACCCCGCCTTCCTTCCACTACAGACTGATACACTCTTGAAGTCATTCTGTTTCGCTCCATTCTCTCTACATGTCCGAACCACCTCAACAACCCTTCCTCAGCCCTCTGGACAACAGTTTTGGTAATCCCGCACCTCCTCCTAACTTCCAAACTACGAATTCTCTGCATTATATTCACACCACACATTGCCCTCAGACATGACATCTCCACTGCCTCCAGCCTTCTCCTCGCTGCAACATTCATCACCCACGCTTCACACCCATATAAGAGCGTTGGTAAAACTATACTCTCATACATTCCCCTCTTTGCCTCCAAGGACAAAGTTCTTTGTCTCCACAGACTCCTAAGTGCACCACTCACTCTTTTTCCCTCATCAATTCTATGATTCACCTCATCTTTCATAGACCCATCCGCTGACACGTCCACTCCCAAATATCTGAATACGTTCACCTCCTCCATACTCTCTCCCTCCAATCTGATATTCAATCTTTCATCACCTAATCTTTTTGTTATCCTCATAACCTTACTCTTTCCTGTATTCACCTTTAATTTTCTTCTTTTGCACACCCTACCAAATTCATCCACCAATCTCTGCAACTTCTCTTCAGAATCTCCCAAGAGCACAGTGTCATCAGCAAAGAGCAGCTGTGACAACTCCCACTTTGTGTGTGATTCTTTATCTTTTAACTCCACGCCTCTTGCCAAGACCCTCGCATTTACTTCTCTTACAACCCCATCTATAAATATATTAAACAACCACGGTGACATCACACATCCTTGTCTAAGGCCTACTTTTACTGGGAAAAAATTTCCCTCTTTCCTACATACTCTAACTTTAGCCTCACTATCCTCGTAAAAACTCTTCACTGCTTTCAGTAACCTACCTCCTACACCATACACTTGCAACATCTGCCACATTGCCCCCCTATCCACCCTGTCATACGCCCTTTTCCAAATCCATAAATGCCACAAAGACCTCTTTAGCCTTATCTAAATACTGTTCACTTATATGTTTCACTGTAAACACCTGGTCCACACACCCCCTACCTTTCCTAAAGCCTCCTTGTTCATCTGCTATCCTATTTTCCGTCTTACTCTTAATTCTTTCAATTATAACTCTACCATACACTTTACCAGGTACACTCAACAGACTTATTCGAAGTAATTGTGACAACTCTTTCCATCTTTAAGTCATTCCATTCATTATGTCACTCTGTTGTGCATTTTTTATTATAAGTAAGTATGTAAGTTTATTTAGGTATACACAAATACAGTTAAATAGAAGTATCATACATAGCAGCATATGTGTAGAGAACCTAGGATAACCCCAAAAAGTCAGACAGAGTGACTTATTTCCATTGGGGCCCTTAATTTATTATTATTATTATTATTATTATTATTATTATTATTATTATTATTATTATTATTATTATGGTTATCTGTCACTTTGATTTACTTTATTCCATATAGTTTTGCCATAAAAGCTCTGTTAATTGTTCCATGATTTGGATTGGTTTCAATTACTTAATGTCTGTCTTTATTCTGGCTTATTATCCCTCTGGATAAATAGAATGTTGTTTCTAAATCTACTGTAACTTTTCCTATACACTGAATCCAAAACAAAGATTAATGTAAACTTACGTTACAAATGTTTTGATTCGCTTTTTTTTTTTTTAGTTAATTGGTCTGTAGTTGGAAGTCATCAAAACATTGTTTTAGATATCAAAATGTGCTGAATGCAAAATAAAATATTTTTTGGTAGATTTTAATTCGCTCTGTGACAGTATTAGATCACTGTTAGTGGTGAGCACAAGCTTTTAAATTTAACCATTAAACAACTGGAACTGATAATGTTATATGATCGCAGTGGTTAACTAAGGGTTGGGAACTTGCCTCCTTCTAGGGCGTTAAGTGCAGCCTTCTGAGTAAATTATTTTTCTTGAAGTATTATATAATAATTAACTTTTTACAAAAATAACCGACATTTTGCATTATATCTACTCAGAATTTCTTGAATGTGGCTTTGTTAGGTTACAGCCGACTTTAACATGGTTTTCCAACACGAAAAGATTCCCGATTCCCTATCATTGGGGATTTAAATGATTTTTCTGATGTATGTTGGGAATTTTGAAGTCCCTCTCTGTTTTTGTATCGTTATTAATCACTCATTCTCAGTATTTTTCTACCTTTAGGAGACCTGTGAACAATTCTAAACATTATTTAACATTTCTTGCTACGCGGAATTTCAGCACACAAGTAATTATTCTATTAAACATTATAACGGCAAGTTTATTATTGTTAAAATAATGTAACACCGTCAGACATTTACAGTGTTCGTCCGGGATTCCTTTAGAGATATTATACCAGTGTGCTAGCAGCATGTCTGTTTCTCTATTCATGCTATGAACGTCTGGCGAAGAGAATTAAATTGAGTCTAAAATGATGTCTAAGAAGTGAAGAATGGAATAAAATAATAATAATAATAATAATAATAATAATAATAATAATAATAATAATAATAAGAAGAAGAAGAAGAAGAAGAAGAAGAAGAAAAAGAAGAAGAAGAGGAGGAGGAGGAGGAGGAGGAAGAAGGTTATGCAGAGCATTTCAGGCAACTTAGGTTAATCTTGTTCCCGAGGATGCTACCCACAAGAGTCGTCTAACACACAGGTACCTACTTACTGCTAAGTGAACGGGGGGAAGCAGGTGTATGGAAACAAGCCTAGCGTTTCATCCATGACGGGATGAGTTCCCGAACCCTCAGTGTGAGGACGCTGTCAACCAATACAGGTGAAGGAAACTTAAGATATGTAAAAAGAAACAAGTGAAGAGGAGATAAGGTAAAAAAGGCAATGAAGAGAAAATACAACCAATACAGGTGAAGAAAATGTAAGAAATGTAATAAAAGAAAAAAAAAGAGAAAATACAACCAATACAGGTGAAGAAAATGTAAGAAATGTAATAAAAGAAAAAAAAAGAGAAAATACAACCAATACAGGTGAAGAAAATGTAAGAAATGTAATAAAAGAAAAAAAAAGAGAAAATACAACCAATACAGGTGAAGAAAATGTAAGAAATGTAATAAAAGAAAAAAAAAGAGAAAATACAACCAATACAGGTGAAGAAAATGTAAGAAATGTAATAAAAGAAAAAAAAAAGAGAAAATACAACCAATACAGGTGAAGAAAATGTAAGAAATGTAATAAAAGAAAAAAAAAGAGAAAATACAACCAATACAGGTGAAGAAAATGTAAGAAATGTAATAAAAGAAAAAAAAAAGAGAAAATACAACCAGTACAGGTGAAGAAAATGTAAGAAATGTAATAAAAGAAAAAAAAAGAGAAAATACAACCAATACAGGTGAAGAAAATGTAAGAAATGTAATAAAAGAAAAAAAAAGAGAAAATACAACCAATACAGGTGAAGAAAATGTAAGAAATGTAATAAAAGAAAAAAAAAAGAGAAAATACAACCAATACAGGTGAAGAAAATGTAAGAAATGTAATAAAAGAAAAAAAAAGAGAAAATACAACCAGTAGAGCCAACCCATATCTTAGCTACCCGCCATCTACATGTGTAACACATCTGATGGAGGGCTCTATCTCTTAATGGGTTTTTTTCCTTTCGCGTGCTAATGGGTTCTTGTTGCCCATTATCCCTCCTGAATACCTAGACGGTCACCCAGGTATAAAGTCCTGATTGTATGCAAATTTTGAGTGATTTAGTGGTCAGTTTACGACCTGCTTAACATGATGAAATTAGGAGGGTAGAGGGGCGTAGACCCTAAAAACTGACGTGAAAGTCAGGGTTAAGGTAATGATGCTGTTGTAGACGAGAGGGAAAAAAATACTGTAGAGGGCAGTACAAGTGTGTTGGAAAAAGGATAAGGGGAAGCCTGTTAATATATGTGGGGAAGAGGGTGACGGCGTGTTTGTTTAATTATTTTGTTCTGTACTCACTGATTTGTGGTTGCTGGGAGGAGTCCCCGTTTATAGCCGTGCCTCTGAACCAGCCGTGACCGTGTTCATTAGTTTCTTGCCACATGGCCTTTGTTGTACATATTCTTGAAGCTGTGTGTGTTATTTGGCTCCACCAACCATTGGTCAAAGTCATTAGTAAGTCTGTGGAATACAAATTACTTTCTAGCATCCCTGTGGCTCATTTATCTTTAACTTCCAGTTGTCTGCTTTGTTCCCGATCCTTGTCTACTCAACAGTGTGTCCCTGTGAGCTCTATCATTTTTGAAAATATTTTTAACGTTTCCATGTTTCTAATCGATCTCCTTATCTCTAGCGTCGTCAGGTTGTATTTTAACCTCTCCTCTTAGGCCTACACTTTCAGTTTTGGGAAACGTCTTTTTGAAAATCTATGCACATTCATTACTTTCTTTACATTCTTGATAAAGTGAGGACTACATGGTGGCTCTACATATATTATGATAGGTCTTATGTATTCAGTATATGTAGATGTAAATGATTTTGTATTGTCATTCTCACGTTTTCTAGGTGCATATGTCGTCAACACTGCTGATGTACGCCTTTGGTGATACACTCTGAAATATGTTTCGGAAATCAATCTTATGTTTTTTTCAGAAAGAAATGAGTTTCTCTTTTAAAGTAAAGTGTATAAAAGAAAAGTGTAAATATATTTAAAGTGAAATCAGAGAACTTTAGAGAGGAGAAAAGAAGTGTGAGAGACCTGAGTAAACCACGTGGGAAGATGAGAGGCAGGACAAGATCTTTCATAACCAGAGATGCCAATTATTTTATGATTTCAAGTCACTTGTAGATTCGAAACTAATATACTGACGTACAGTAACAGCTCCAGTTTAAAGACGAGATGTAGTAAGTTTGCAATTGATAACTCAGTAATCATGAAAAGTCCAAGGCTTTTCAGTGCTCTTTCATTATAAGTTGAATTACCGGCACCCCACAGTGTTCAAGATGGTACTTGATAACTTCTTGCAAACTGCTCCTAATTTGCCGGGTTTTAGATTCTACATCGCTCTGCATGCCACAAGAACCAACAGTGTGGCTGATAATTCCAGGTAGAATATATTTATATATGTATACATGAAAGCTCTTGAAGAGCTACCTTCGGAATCTTCCTATTGAAATTGCCAGGATCACGGTTCAAGTCTCCATCCGTTTCTCTCTCTCGCTATACATACATATTATATATATATATATATATATATATATATATATATATATATATATATATATATATATATATATATATATATCAGCGCCACTAGCTCCACTAGCTTGGAGCTAGTGGCGCTGATGCACAAGCATCACCCTCAAGTAATGAGGTAGCAAGCCACCACTCGTCTAAGATCCAAAATGGGGTAGGCCAGTCAGATGACCAGGAAACACTTGTCCTGTTTTCTGACGAACCTTACCTAACCACTCGTCAGCAAGAAATATGATAAAGGTTGAAAGCTCCTGGAGAGCGAAACGTTGTCACTATAAATATCAACTTAGTTGCACTTGTGTCCTTTTACCTAACAAGAAATATAAAGTCTGCCCATCCTTCTCTCTCTCTCTCTCTCTCTCTCTCTCTCTCTCCTGTCTGATTTCTGTAAGTACTTTTCTTGAAGGACCATTTTCTTTATTTTAAAATCATGCAAATGTTCCGAGATCAATCCAATTCTGTCCAGGTGATATTCATATTTCATAATTTTTCTCCGTGACTTTACATTTAGTACTGGTCAGTTACATGCTTATTTCCGTGCTGATCAGCTGTCTATCTTCTTCAAAACTGAGACAATGCTGACTTCTCCATGCATTCCACAGTTTTCCAATTTTCTTCATTTTTTAAATACTTAAGCAAATACTGTCGCAACATTTTTCTTTAAAATCCGAGGGTATATATTATCTGGTCCCATTCTCTTTGCTCAGTCGTCACCTGTTATTTGTTTTCTCTATCCTTCTTCCTGTTATGATCTCTTATTCTACTGTGTACACAGTATAGAAACTATCGTTGAGCTCTTTGCTTATCACTGTCATTGTTATTGATATAACATGAAAGTTAGACAATTTACTCGCTTGTTAAGGCTCGTATTTTGCTGGTAACGGGGAGAGTGTTGGGAGTGTTCATGAGTGATCTAATGTAATAAACGGGATACAATGCTGTTAGCAGCTTCTGGGATGTGTTTTGTCGGGTTTAATCTGCGTTTCTGTAAAGTTATCCTGGCAGTTTGTGGGACGCTGAGTGGAGGCTCGTGTACCAAGTTTTACCCAGAAACTGTATAGATTTTTGTGTTTCTGGACATGGATATTTATACTATGTATGTTATTTCTATTAATTAGTGAACATTTTTTTGTCATGTACAAACGTGGCCAGCTATTAATAATTTGAGGACATAAGTAAAAGTCTTCTCCATCTGAATGATCCTTTTTGTGCATGTTCATACATCATTTAATAGTATAATTTTGATACTCAACTGTTTGCCCACAATCTTCATTGTGATCGCCAATCAGCACAGACTTGTTTTCACCAATTGACATCAATGTTTTTATTGGCAATAATTGATGCTAAGCGATTCTTTAGTGTTACTGTGACTATCTTCAACTAATATAGCTACTATCCTAGTACGTAATAGTCAAGATAACGCATAATAACATAGCACTGACATATGCGAATTATAAATCAGTTTTCTTAAGGATATTCATATTTAGCTCAAAGTTTTCTCTGTACACTGTTGTTTATTTTTTTATTTTTTTTATTTTTTTTAGTTCTTTCCTCTCATTCTTTGTCTTTACTTCGCTGGTTTGTGATAATTGCGCATTTCACTTTGAGTGAGGATAAACCTATTTTATTAGTCCTAACACTTTGTGAAAAAAGACATTGTGCATTTTTTCCCCTCACAACATAGTGTTCCTGTGATATTTCACATTGTAAATTTTTCATTCCATTGTAACCTTCTGTCCTGAGAAATATTTCTTGAGCTCATTACATTTTTTCTTAAATCTGATTTTGTTGTTGAGATGAAGCCAAAATTTAAATTCTATCGTAACTTGTGCCTACGCGTAAGTCTTATTCTATTTTCTTCACTTTTTGCTTTCACTGAAGGTGAACTATACATCTAATGTCGCTGGTGTGTCACCAGATGTCATCCTCGTTGGCCCATATCTGTTTGTCAGTCGCCTTTTCCTCTCTATATCTGTCTCTGCCTTATTATGTATATATCTAGGTCTTCTAGTATCTGAGAGCAAATTGTAGATGGTTGCTGTCACTACCTGAAGCCTTACAAATGTTATATTACTTACCACAGAGAGATCAAAGTCTTGTGGTATATGGACACAAGATCGCTGTTTCACAGGTCACATATTATAATATTATCTTTTAAGAATATAACACCATATAACACTAGTAACAAGAGCTTATATTGAGGTAATGGTACGTAAGTATTATTACAATAACAGTGTCTTATAGTTAGGATGAACTTTATATCTATTAACTTTTTGTGCGATTGTCTGCCATACAAAAGAAACAGAAAAATCAACCTAGAAGTCATATTTAACAAGTGGACCCGTATTAACTAACCACATAGTTTGAGTACTACTCATCGTTAAGGACTCTTATCTCTTCATGGTTTCATTGGACCCGCGATCAGAAGGGCTACTCCAAGTCTGCCTCTTACATTTAGTTCCTTTCCCACTATCTTCAACAGTCTAGGGACTGAACTCCAGTAGCCACTTGTCTGAAAATTCCTGCACTTTGTTCAGACCCAGTTATAGCCATTCCTTGTCTTAATCAGCTTTTGTTCTTTTCATTAAGTTAACATTATCTATAAACAGAGATAAGTCTGACACAATCTTCTCTAGTATGTCATTCACAAAAAATCATAAATAGTAGGTCTTTAACATAAAGTTTGATGGAAGCTCTCTTTTTACACTTGTGCATGCTGATACCCCTTCTTGGATAATCACTTGGTTTGCTTCATATAAGACACGGATGTCCTGTTATACCTGGTGGTTTTTCAAGTTTAAATCTCAGTTTCACGAGTGGCAGTGTCCAGTGTGTTCTTGCAGTCCAAGAATATGATGGTCGTTCAACCATTCTTATTCTACCTCCCTTTTTTTTTACCTTACACAAGAAATTCAGCGAGAGAGAGTGTGTATGTGTGTGTGTGTGTGTGTGTGTGTGTATGTGTGTGTATGTGTGTGTTTATGTGTGTGTGTGTGTGTGTGTGTGTGTGTGTGTGTGTGTGTGTGTGTGTGTGTGTGTGTGTTTATGTGTGTGTGTGTGTGTGTGTTAGTTACCATTTTGTTCTAGGCACATGTCGATTAGACACTAGGCCTGTTGTATATGAGTACGTGTGTGTGTGTGTGTGTGTGTGTGTGTGTGTGTGTGTGTGTGTGTGTGTGTGTGTGTGTGTGTGTGTGTGTGTGTGTGTGTGTGTGTGTGTGTGTGTGTGCTCATGTGCGCAGTTTTATGAGTGTATGAATGATGGTGAACCCACAAGCTTCGTTTATGGAAATGCGTAAGTGAGTGTAAAAACAAGTGTATGAGTAAGTTAAGTAAGTTTACTTAGGTACAAGTACATGTAAAAACACTTACACAATCTATCATACATATTAAGGAATATGTAAATTACCCAGGATAACCCAAAAAGTCAGATAAAGTGACTTATTAACATTGTGAGCGGCGCTTGTAACTGATCGTTTTCCAAATGGCCGTCGAGGCAGACCCCGACTCCTGGACCTGGGAGAGACGAAAAAGGATACTCACAAGCCGTCGAGGCAGACCCCGGGGAAGTGGGGAAGGGAGAATGCCTGAGGGGACACAGGCGGACTCCTGGACCTGGGAGAGACGAAAAAGGATACTCACCGGCCGTCGAGGCAGACCCCGGGGAAGTGGGGAAGGGAGAATGCCTGAGGGGACACAGGCGGACTCCTGGACCTGGGAGAGACGAAAAAGGATACTCACCGGCCGTCGAGGCAGACCCCGGGGAAGTGGGGAAGGGAGAATGCCTGAGGGGACACAGGTGGACTCCTGGACCTGGGAAAGACGAAAAAGGATACTCACCGGCCGTCGAGGCAGTCCAGAACAATGAAGTATGAGAGGGAAACCCGTCAAGAAGAATGAAATATGACACGGAAACCCGTCCAGAAGAATGAAATATGACAGGGAAACCCATCCAGAACAATGAAATATGAGAAGAAAACTTTTGAAGAACAATGAAATATGACAGGGAAACCCGTCCAGAACAATGAAATGTGACAGGGAAACCCGTCCAGAACAATGAAATATGACAGGGAAACCCGTCCAGAACAATGAAATATGAGAAGGAAACTCGTCAAGAACAATGAAATATGACAGGGAAACCCGTCCAGAACAATGAAATATGACAGGGAAACCCGTCCAGAACAATGAAATATGAGAAGGAAACTCGTCAAGAACAATGAAATATGACAGGGAAACCCGTCCAGAACAATGAAATATGACAGGGAAACCCGTCCAGAACAATGAAATATGAGAAGGAAACCCGTCCAGAACAATGAAATATGACAGGAAAACCAGTCCAGAACCATGCGATATGACAGGGAAACCGTCCAGAACAATGAAATATGACAGGGAAACCGGTTCAGAACATTGAAATATGAGAAGGAAATCCGTCCAGAACAATGAAATATGGCCACGAGACCCGTCCAGAACAATGAAATATGAGAAAGAAACCCGTCCAGAACAATGAAACATGAGAGGGAAACTCGTCCAGAACAATGAAATATGAGAACGAAACCCGTCAAGAACAATGAAATATGAGAAGGAAACCCGTCCAGAACAATGAAATATGACAGGGAAACCCGTCCAGAACAATGAAATATGAGAAGGAAACCCGTCCAGAACAATGAAATATGACAAGGAAACCCGTCCAGAACAATGAAATATGAGAAGGAAACCCGTCCAGAACAATGAAATATGAGAGGGAAACCCGTCCAGAACAATGAAATATGACAGGGAAACCCGTCCAGAACAATGAAATATGACAAGGAAACCCGTCCAGAACAATGAAATATGACAGGGAAACCCGTCCAGAACAATGAAATATGAGAAGGAAACCCGTCCAGAAAAATGAAATATGAGAAGGAAACCCGTCCAGAACAAGGAAATATGAGAAGGAAACCCGTCCAGAACAAGGAAATATGAGAACGAAACCCGTAAAGAACAATGAAATATGAGAACGAAACCCCTCAAGAACAATGAAATATGAGAAGGAAACCCGTCCAGAACAATGAAATATGACAGGGAAACCCGTCCAGAACAATGAAATATGAGAGGGAAACCCGTCCAGAACAATGAAATATGACAGGGAAACCAGTCCAGAACAATGAAATATGAGAGGGAAACCCGTCCAGAACAATGAAATATGACAGGGAAACCCGTCCAGAACAATGAAATATGAGAAGGAAACCCGTCCAGAACAAAGAAATATTGGAACAAAACCCGTAAAGAACAATTAAATATGAGAACGAAATCCATCAAGAACAATGAAATATGAGAAGGAAACACGTCCAGAACAATGAAATATGAGAAGGAAACCCGTCCAGAACAATGAAATATGAGAAGGAAACCCGTCCAGAACAATGAAATATGAGAAGGAAACCCGTCCAGAACAATGAAATATGAGAAGGAAACCCGTCCAGAACAAGGAAATATGAGAAAGAAACCCGTAAAGAACAATGAAATATGAGAAGGAAACCCGTCCAGAACAATGAAATATGAGAAGGAAACCCGTCCAGAACAATGAAATATGACAGGGAAACCCGTCCAAAACAATGAAATATGAGAAGGAAACCCGTCCAGAACAATGAAATATGAGAAGGAAACCCGTCCAGAACAATGAAATATGAGAAGGAAACCCGTCCAGAACAATGAAATATGACAGGGAAACCCGTCCAGAACAATGAAATATGAGAAGGAAACTCTTCAAGAGCAATGAAATATGACAGGGAAACCCGTCCAGAACAATGAAATATGACAGGGAAACCCGTCCAGAACAATGAAATATGACAGGGAAACCCGTCCAGAACAATGAAATGTGACAAAGAAACCCGTCCAGAACAATGAAATATGACAGGGAAACCAGTCCAGAATCATGCGATATGACAAGGAAACCGTGCAGAACAATGATATATGGGAGGGAAACCTCTTCAGAGCAATGAAATATGAGAAGGAAACCCGTCCAGAAGAATGAAATATGACAGGGAAACCCGTCCAGAACAATGAAATATGAGAAGGAAACCCGTCCAGAAGAATGAAATATGACAGGGAAACCCGTCCAGAACAATGAAATATGAGAAGGAAACTCGTCAAGAACAATGAAATATGACAGGAAAACCCGTCCTGAACAATGAAATATGACAGCGAAACCCGTCCAGAAGAATGAAATATGAGAAGGAAACTCGTCAAGAACAATGAAATATGACAGGGAGAACCGTCCAGAACAATGAAATATGACAGGGAAACCCGTCCAGAACAATGAAATATGACAGGGAAACCCGTCCAGAACAATGAAATATGACAGGGAAACCCGTCCAGAACAATGAAATATGACAGGGAAACCGGTCCAGAACATTGAAATAAGACAGGGAAACACGTCCAGAACAATGAAATATGACAGGGAAACCCGTCCAGAACAATGAAAAATGATAGGGAAACACGTCCAGAACAATGAAATATGACAGGGAAACCCGTCCAGAACAATGAAAAATGATAGGGAAACCAGTCCAGAACAAGGAAATATGAGAAGGAAACCCGTCCAGAACAAGGAAATATGAGAACGAAACCCGTAAAGAACAATGAAATATGAGAAGGAAATCCGTCCAGAACAATGAAATATGACCGTCGAAACCCGTCCAGAACAATGAAATATGAGCAGGAAACCAGTCTAGAACATTGAAATATGAGAAGGAATCCCGTCCAGAACAATGAAACATGAGAGGGAAACCCGTCCAGAACAATGAGATATAAGAGGGAAACGCGTCCAGAACAACGAAATATGACAGATAAACCGGTCCAGAACAATGAAATATGACAGGGAAACCCGTCCAGAACAATGAAATATGACAGGGAAACCCGTCCAGAACAATGAAATATGAGAGGAAAACCCGTCCAGAACAATGAAATATGAGAAGGAAACCCGTCCAGAACCATGATATATGACAGGGAAACCAGTCCAGAACAATGAAATATGAGAGGGAAACCCGTCCAGAACAATGAAATATGAGAAGGAAACCCGTCCAGAACAATGAAATATGACAGGGAAACCGGTCCAGAACAATGAAATATGACAGGGAAACCCGTCCAGAACAATGAAATATGAGAAGGAAACCCGTCCAGAACAAGGAAATATGAGAAAGAAACAAGTCCAGAACAAGGAAATATGAGAAAGAAACCCGTAAAGAACAATGAAATATGAGAACGAAACCCCTCAAGAGCAATGAAATATGAGAAGGAAACCAGTCCAGAACAAAGAAATATGGCCGGGAAACCCGGCCAGAACAATGAAATGTAACAGGGAAACCAGTCCAGAACAATGAAATAAGAGTGAAACCCGTCCAGAACAATGAAATATGACAAGGAAACCCGTCCAGAACAACGAAATTTGAGAAGGAAACCCGTCAAGAACAATGAAATATGAGAGGGAAACCCGTCCAGAACAATGAAATGTGACAGGGAAACCAGTCCAGAACAATGCAATATGACAGGGACACCGTTCAGAACAATGAAATATGGCAGGGAAACCTCTCCAGAGCAATGAAATATGAGAACGAAACCCGTCCAGAAGAATGAAATGTGACAGGGAAACCAGACAAGAACAACGAATTATTACAGGGAAACCAGTCCAGAACAATGAAATATGACAGGGGTACCCGTCCAGAAGAATGAAATATGACAGGGAAACCCGTCAAGAACAATGAAATATGAGAAGGAAACTCGTCAAGAACAATGAAATATGATAAGGAAAACCGTCCAGAACAATGAAATATGAGAAGGAAACCCGTCCAGAACAAGGAAATATGATTAGGAAACCCGTCCAGAACAAGGAAATATGAGAAGGAAACCCGTCCAGAACAAGTTTGTGTATGTGTGTGTGTGTGTGTGTGTGTGTACTCACCTATTTGTACTCACCTATTTGTGGTTGCAGGGGTCGATTCATAGCTCCTGGCCCCGCCTCTTCGCTGATTGCTACTAGGTCCTCTCTCTCCCTGCCCCATGAGCTTTATCATACCTCGCCTTAAAACTATGTATGGTTCCCGCCTCCACTACGTCACTTTCTAGGCTATTCCACGGCTTGACTACTCTATGACTGAAGAAATACTTCCTAACATCCCTTTGATTCATCTGAGTCTTCAACTTCCAATTGTGACCTCTTGTGTCTGTGTCCCATCTCTGGAACATCCCGTCTTTGTCCACCTTGTCTATTCCGCGCAGTATTTTATATGTCGTTATCATGTCTCCCCTGACCCTCCTGTCCTCCAGTGTCGTCAGGCCGATTTCCCTCAACCTTTCTTCGTAGGACAATCCCCGTAGCTCTGGGACTAGTCTTGTTGCAAACCTTTGCACTTTCTCTAATTTCTTGACGTGCTTGACTAGGTGTGGATTCCAAACTGGTGCTGCATACTCCAGTATGGGCCTGACGTAAATGGTATACAGAGTCTTGAACGAATCCTTACTGAGGTATCGGAACGCTATCCGTAGGTTTGCCAGGCGCCCGTATGCTGCAGCAGTTATCTGATTGATGTGCGCCTCAGGAGATATGCTCGGTGTTATACTCACCCCCAGATCTTTTTCCTTGAGTGAGGTTTGCAGTCTTTGGCCATCTAAACTATATTGTGTCTGCGGTCTTCTTTGCCCTTCCCCAATCTTCATGACTTTGCATTTGGCAGGGTTAAACTCAAGGAGCCAGTTGCTGGACCAGGCTTGTAGCCTGTCCAGGTCTCTTTGTAGTCCTGCCTGATCCTCATCCGATTTGATTCTTCTCATTAACTTCACATCATCTGCAAACAAGGACACTTCTGAGTCTATCCCTTCCGTTATGTCGTTCACATATACCAAGAACAGCACAGGTCCTAGGACTGACCCCTGTGGAACCCCGCTTGTCACAAGCGCCCACTCTGACACCTCGTCACGTACCATGACTCGTTGTTGCCTCCCTGTCAGGTATTCTCTGATCCATTGCAGTGCCTTTCCTGTTATGTGTGCCTGATCCTCTAGCTTTTGCAGTAACCTCTTGTGAGGAACTGTGTCGAAGGCCTTCTTGCAGTCCAAAAAAATGCAGTCGATCCACCCCTCTCTCTCTTGTCTTACTTCTGTCACCTTGTCATAAAACTCTAGTAGGTTTGTGACACAGGATTTTCCTTCCGTGAAACCGTGCTGGTTGTCAATTATACACTTGTTTCTTTCCAGGTGCCCCACCACTCTCCTCCTGATGATCTTCTCCATGACCTTGCATACTATACACGTTAGTGATACAGTTTTTATTATCACACTGGCCGATTCCCACCAAGGCAGGGTGGCCCGAAAAAGAAAAACTTTCACCATCATTCACTCCATCACTGTCTTGCCAGAAGGGTGCTTTACACTACAGTTTTTAAACTGCAACATTAACACCCCTCCTTCAGAGTGCAGGCACTGTACTTCCCATCTCCAGGACTCAAGTCCGGCCTGCCGGTTTCCCTGAATCCCTTCATAAATGTTACTTTGCTCACACTCCAACAGCACGTCAAGTATTAAAAACCATTTGTCTCCATTCACTCCTATCAAACACGCTCACGCATGCCTGCTGGAAGTCCAAGCCCCTCGCACACAAAACCTCCTTTACCCCCTCCCTCCAACCCTTCCTAGGCCGACCCCTACCCCGCCTTCCTTCCACTACAGACTGATACACTCTTGAAGTTATTCTGTTTCGCTCCATTCTCTCTACATGTCCGAACCACCTCAACAACCCTTCCTCAGCCCTCTGGACAACAGTTTTGGTAATCCCGCACCTCCTCCTAACTTCCAAACTACGAATTCTCTGCATTATATTCACACCACACATTGCCCTCAGACATGACATCTCCACTGCCTCCAGCCTTCTCCTCGCTGCAACATTCATCACCCATGCTTCACACCCATATAAGAGCGTTGGTAAAACTATACTCTCATACATTCCCCTCTTTGCCTCCAAGGACAAAGTTCTCTGTCTCCACAGACTCCTAAGTGCACCACTCACTCTTTTTCCCTCATCAATTCTATGATTCACCTCATCTTTCATAGACCCATCCGCTGACACGTCCACTCCCAAATATCTGAATACGTTCACCTCCTCCATACTCTCTCCCTCCAATCTGATATTCAATCTTTCATCACCTAATCTTTTTGTTATCCTCATAACCTTACTCTTTCCTGTATTCACCTTTAATTTTCTTCTTTTGCACACCCTACCAAATTCATCCACCAATCTCTGCAGCTTCTCTTCAGAATCTCCCAAGAGCACAGTGTCATCAGCAAAGAGCAGCTGTGACAACTCCCACCCTGTGTGTGATTCTTTATCTTTTAACTCCACGCCTCTTGCCAAGACCCTCGCATTTACTTCTCTTACAACCCCATCTATAAATATATTAAACAACCACGGTGACATCACACATCCTTGTCTAAGGCCTACTTTTACTGGGAAAAAATTTCCCTCTTTTCTACATACTCTAACTTGAGCCTCACTATCCTCGTAAAAACTCTTCACTGCTTTCAGTAACCTACCTCCTACACCATACACTTGCAACATCTGCCACATTGCCCCCCTATCCACCCTGTCATACGCCTTTTCCAAATCCATAAATGCCACAAAGACCTCTTTAGCCTTATCTAAATACTGTTCACTTATATGTTTCACTGTAAACACCTGGTCCACACACCCCCTACCTTTCCTAAAGCCTCCTTGTTCATCTGCTATCCTATTCTCCGTCTTACTCTTAATTCTTTCAATTATAACTCTACCATACACTTTACCAGGTACACTCAACAGACTTATCCCCCTATAATTTTTGCACTCTCTTTTATCCCCTTTGCCTTTATACAAAGGAACTATGCATGCTCTCTGCCAATCCCTAGGTACCTTACCCTCTTCCATACATTTATTAAATAATTGCACCAACCACTCCAAAACTATATCCCCACCTGCTTTTAACATTTCTATCTTTATCCCATCAATCCCGGCTGCCTTACCCCCTTTCATTTTACCTACTGCCTCACGAACTTCCCCCACACTCACAACTGGCTCTTCCTCACTCCTACAAGATGTTATTCCTCCTTGCCCTATACACGAAATCACAGCTTCCCTATCTTCATCAACATTTAACAATTCCTCAAAATATTCCCTCCATCTTCCCAATACCTCTAACTCTCCATTTAATAACTCTCCTCTCCTATTTTTAACTGACAAATCCATTTGTTCTCTAGGCTTCCTTAACTTGTTAATCTCACTCCAAAACTTTTTCTTATTTTCAACAAAATTTGTTGATAACAGCTCACCCACTCTCTCATTTGCTCTCTTTTTACATTGCTTCACCACTCTCTTAACCTCTCTCTTTTTCTCCATATACTCTTCCCTCCTTGCATCACTTCTACTTTGTAAAAACTTCTCATATGCTAACTTTTTCTCCCTTACTACTCTCTTTACATCATCATTCCACCAATCGCTCCTCTTCCCTCCTGCACCCACTTTCCTGTAACCACAAACTTCTGCTGAACACTCTAACACTACATTTTTAAACCTACCCCATTCCTCTTCGACCCCATTGCCTATGCTCTCATTAGCCCATCTATCCTCCAATAGCTGTTTATATCTTACCCTAACTGCCTCCTCTTTTAGTTTATAAACCTTCACCTCTCTCTTCCCTGATGCTTCTATTCTCCTTGTATCCCATCTACCTTTTACTCTCAGTGTAGCTACAACTAGAAAGTGATCTGATATATCTGTGGCCCCTCGATAAACATGTACATCCTGAAGTCTACTCAACAGTCTTTTATCTACTAATACATAATCCAACAAACTACTGTCATTTCGCCCTACATCATATCGTGTATACTTATTTATCCTCTTTTTCTTAAAATATGTATTACCTATAACTAAACCCCTTTCTATACAAAGTTCAATCAAAGGGCTCCCATTATCATTTACACCTGGCACCCCAAACTTACCTACCACACCCTCTCTAAAAGTTTCTCCTACTTTAGCATTCAGGTCCCCTACCACAATTACTCTCTCACTTGGTTCAAAGGCTCCTATACATTCACTTAACATCTCCCAAAATCTCTCTCTCTCCTCTGCATTCCTCTCTTCTCCAGGTGCATACACGCTTATTATGACCCACTTCTCGCATCCAACCTTTACTTTAATCCACATAATTCTCGAATTTACACATTCATATTCTCTTTTCTCCTTCCATAACTGATCATTTAACATTACTGCTACCCCTTCCTTTGCTCTAACTCTCTCAGATACTCCAGATTTAATCCCATTTATTTCCCCCCACTGAAACTCTCCTACCCCCTTCAGCTTTGTTTCGCTTAGAGCCAGGACATCCAACTTCTTTTCATTCATAACATCAGCAATCATCTGTTTCTTGTCATCCGCACTACATCCACGCACATTTAAACAACCCAGTTTTATAAAGTTTTTCTTCTTCTCTTTTTTAGTAAATGTATACAGGAGAAGGGGTTACTAGCCCATTGCTCCCGGCATTTTAGTCGCCTCATACGACACGCATGGCTTACGGAGGAAAGATTCTTTTCCACTTCCCCATGGACAATAGAAGAAATAAAAAAGAACAAGAGCTATTTAGAATAAGGAGAAAAACCTAGATGTATGTATATATATATATGCATGTGCGTGTCTGTGAAGTGTGACCAAAGTGTAAGTAGGAGTAGCAAGATATCCCTGTTATCTAGCGTGTTTATGAGACAGAAAAAGAAAACCAGCAATCCTACCATCATGCAAAACAGTTACAGGTTTTTGTTTCACAGTCATCTGGCAGGACGGTAGTACTTCCCTGGGTGGTTGCTGTCTACCAACCTACTAGCCCAACCAGACAGACAGACTGGCAGGTGAAACTAAATGACAAGAAAACCTGTGAGAGGAACATGACAGGCGTACAGCCCCATTGGTCTGCCAGGGTAGAAAAAAACTTTTATAAATGGACACAGAACCATTGGAGATTATTCGCAGTAGTTTAGTCACACTTAACTCATTGAACTTTATGGTGCGAATACGCTGATATACTAATCTATTTGTAGAGCTGTTTTCCTTTATGGCACATTTTTATGCTTATATACTTATACTTCATATAATTAGCACATAAATTGCAAGTAAATTCTCAACGCCTATGACTTTCTGCAAAGTAATATTGAACTCTGTCAGTATCGAGTGAATCCTTAAATAAGGAGCTAAGCAGTACCTGTTTAAAGCATAAGGAAAAAATAAAACTCACTCTGTGTATCTCCGTAACTATAAGAAAAAGGTATCCCCGCATGGCATAACTTATTGCTCGCAATAAGGTTCTATCGCAGATTAATGCTAGAATTGAAGATCTGAAAGTGAAAATGATGAAGCAGTCACAAGTCATCACATGGAAACTAATATCCACATTTCTTTAATAAATTTGGCTAAAAGTAGCTCATGCGTAGCCTGAATCTAATCTAAACCTTTCATTAAGAATAACCTTGCTGCTAAATAGAGAGTTCAGTATACTAATATACGTCAGCATATTAAGTTTGAATGCGCTCGGAAGTTGCATTGTCAAATTATCAGTATTGAAGGGTTGAAAATAATCGCTTATTATTATAATCAAGGGGAAAGCGCTAAACCCGGAGGATTATACAGCGGCTGGGGGCACTCAGAAATTGTAGCATAAAAAGCAGTATTTAATTTTTCCCAGTTTCTTCCCAAAAAGGAAATTGGGACATTCACATAAGTCAAAATCAATCAAAACTTATCACTAAATAAGACTGACCTGCTTTTTGGAAAATAAATGCAGTAAGCAAGTTTTATTTAAACTTACTGTACATAAGCAAAATTTTTAATACTGGTCTTGACGTCACACAGATATTGCAAGCATATAAAAGTATATTATGTTGATTTAACCTACTGTTGGATAACTAAATAAAGTCAGACACTGACTTATTTTTGATTACAAGAGACATTCTCCAGGTATTTCACAGAAATCAATTTGATAAATGAAATTGGCATATGATGACTTGCATAACCAAACGTCATGATGTAGCTTTTTTTGTGGAAAACAAATCAGCACTAAATGTTTAAAGCTGACCATAAAACGCATTTTCCATTGATTACACAGAATCCAACAAAATTTGCACCTACACATCCAAAACCTATGAAATGTTTTCATGCTTCATTTGTGAAAGGCTAATGCCGTTCACAAATGTTTTATTTTAATCAGGGGATAGGGCTGAACCCGAGTTTTCGATTCAAGAAAAGGGAACTAAAGTCAAGTTCCTTGGATCAAGAGCCCCTCAACAGCATTATAGCAAAATAACGCAATAATGGAAAATAAAATTCCTTAGGAAATACTAGAATTCGACTATCTTGCCTTGAGAAACAGTGGTATTAGACAACCTTGTCTTGAGAAACAGTAGGATTCGACTACCTGGCCTTGAGAAACAGTAGTACTCGACTACCTGTTTTTGAGAAACAGGATTCGAATACTTTGTCTTGAGAAACAGTAGGATTCGACTACCTGGCCTTGAGAAACAGTAGTACTCGACTACCTGTTTTTGAGAAACAGGATTCGAATACTTTGTCTTGAGAAACAGTAGGATTCGACTACTTTACCCTGAGAAACAGAAGGATTCGAGTACCTTGTACTGAGAAACAGTAGAATACGACTACCTTGCCTAGAAACACAGTAGGATTCGAGTACCTTGCCTTGAGAAACAGTAGGATACGACTACCTTGCCTTGAGAAACAGTAGGGGTAAGTAATATCTTTTGAAACAATAGGGTACTAGCCTTTTTTTCTCGAGAATCCACTCATTTCCAAGTGCTTCACTGCTCTTCTGAAAATCCTCTGCATGTCTGTGACACTCGTCTGTAGTTCAGTGCCACCTGACTGTCTCCTTTTTTAAGTATTTGGAATATGTAAGTTGTTATCCAGACCTCTGACAGCTGAGCTATATCAACTGATTGGTTGAAGATCGTTGCTAGTAGTTGACAAACTTTCTCTGCTTCCTCTCGAAGAACCAACGAAGAGATTTTGTCTGGCCTTCGAGGTATCTAGATAGTAGTAGTTTCTGCATCTCTTTTCCTGTTGATCGTATTGTATCCAAAACTCGCTGGTGCAATCTCGCTCTTTTTGACTCTGTCTATGTTCATGATTCATTCAGAATACCCCTCTAAATCTTTTATTCAGCTTATCACGGATTTTATATCAACTATGACTCAGTTTAGGATATTGATGCTATGGCATTCTTATGTTACCATTAAGTTTATCTTTTTTACCCATGCGTATTTGTTTCTGGATCTTCTGGTTCCCTGTTCTGCAAGTTTTCTTTGCTTTTCTACACATCTTTGTACTCACCTAATTGTGGTTGCAGAGGTCGAGACTCAGCTCCTGACCCCGCCTCTTCACCGAGTGCTACTAGGACCTCTCTCTCCCTGTTTCATGAGCTTTATCATACTTCATCTTAAAACTATGTATGGTTCCTGCCTCCACTACCTCACGTGCTAGGCTATTCCACTTCCTGACTACTATGACTGAAGAAGTACTTCCTAATATCCCTTTGACTCATCAGGGTCTTCAGCTTCCAATTGTTTGTGTCCCCTCTCCGGAACATCCTGTCTCTGTCCACCTTGTCGTTTCCACGCAGTATTTTGTAAGTCGTTATCATGTATCCCCTAACCCTCCTGTCCTCCAGTGTCGTCAGGCCGATTTCCCTCAACCTTTCTTCGTAGGACATACCCCTTAGCTCTGGAACTATCCTTGTCGCAAACCTTTTCACTTTCTCTAATTTCTTGACGTGCTTGATCAAGTGTGGGTTCCAAACTGGTGCTGCATACTCCAGTATGGGCCTGACGTACACGGTGTTCAGTGTCTTGAACGATTCCTTACTAAGGTATCGGAACGCTATTCTCAGGTTTGCCAGGCGCCCATATGCTGCAGCAGTTATCTGGTTGATGTGTGCTTCCGGAGACGTGTTCGGTGTTATACTCGCCCCAAGATCTTTCGCCTTGACCGAGGTTTAGTCTTTGGCCACCTAGCCTATACTCCGTCTGTTGTCTTCTTTGCCCTTCCCCGGTCTTCATGACTTTGCATTTGGCGGGGTTAAATTCGAGAAGCCAGTTGCTGGACCAGGTATCCAGCCTGTCCAGGTCTCTTTGGAGTCCATGATCCTCATCTGATTTCTCATTAATTTCACATCTGCGAACAGGGACACTTCTGAGTCTAACCCTTCCATCATATCAGTCACATACACCAGAAATAGCACTGGTCCTAGGACTGACCCCTGTGGGACCCCGCTCATTGCAGGTGCCCACTGTGATACCTCATCACATACCATGACTCCTTGTTGCCTCTCTGTCAGGCACTCTCTGATTCACTGCAGCGCCCTTCATGTTATACGCGCCTGATCCTCTGGCTTCTGCACCAATCTCATGTGAGGAACTGTGTCGAAGGCCTTCTTGCAGTCCAAGAAGATGTAATCAACCCACCCCTCTCTCTCGTGCCTTCTGTTACTTTATTATAAAACTCCAGTAGGTTTGTGACACAGGATTTGTCTTCCATAAATCCGTGCTGGATGGCGTTTATACTCTTGTTCTGTCCAGTTGCTGGACCATTCTCCTCCTGATAATCTTCTCCATTACTTTGCATATTATGCACGTCAGTGACACTGGTATATAGTTTAGTGCCTCTTTTCTGTCTCCTTTTTTAAATATGGGTACTACATTTGCCGTCTTCCGTACTTCAGGTAGTTGCCCAGTTTCAAGGGATCTTTTGAAGATTGTGGTTAGTGGCACAGAGCATTTCTGCTCCCTCTCTAAGGACCCACGGGGAGATGTTCTATTTTCCTGGGTTCTTTGCCTCCTGTACCTTTTCCATTCTCTGGCGCACTTAGTTTTTGCCTCCCTACACCTTCGGGTAAAGCAAGGACTCGCTTTGGTCTTCCCGTTATTTCTATTTCCCCTTGGGAACAAACCTTTCCTCTGCCTCCCTGCATTTTGTTGTTACGTATTCCATCATTTCATTTACTGACTTTCCTGCCAATTGTCTGTCCCACTGAACCTCGTGCAGGAAGTTCCTCATACCTGTGTAGTCTCCCCTTTTATAGTTTGGCTTTTCCCATCGAACTCCTGTTACCCTCTCTACTTGTAACTCTATGTATTCAAAACACAGAACCATGTGATCACTAGCTGCATGTGTGTGAGTGTGCATGTGTGTGAGTGTGTGTGTGGGTGTGTGTGTGTCCATATGCACGTGCGCCAGCTCACACATGCATATAGGATGGATGCCACATTTATCCGTCCTCTGTCTTGTGGCCGAGATACACGTGAGTGTTCGGACTACACTGGTCTTGTATACATGATTTCAAATCCTACGTCCTTCAGGAAATGTAACCTTTCTTGGCTTTGCAATATTTTATTCATTAGCGCACGACTGAGCATTTAATTTACCTAGAACTAGAATAAGACACTCTCACAGGTTCTTTGACATGGGGAGTCGTATATCTCGGTTCTGGTTCATCATACTTTCTTGATTCAGTCAGTCCAGTCCTAATCTCGTGTTTTGCTGCTATTGCATTATTTGCTGTGTTTCAAAAGTATGCGGCTTGTAGCTCCTCCTGTTTCTGTTCATTCATCTTGACAGGCTGACACTTTCCACACACACACACGCTCTGTAAGAAGTCTCTTGAGAAACCCTTGATTTTCAAAGCACAACCTTCAGAGACTATTCTTGGGTAATTGGAGGAAACATAAAAGCCTGTTGTATGCTCGCAATTCTGACCCAGAGGCGCCGATTTTTGTTGCACCAGATGCCTTTAAAAGTTTTGTCTGTGGCGGATTGGCTACACAAGCAGCGGGGAGTTAATTACCAGGACAGGTAAGAATTCTCAAATGTAAAGAAACTGAAACCACAATATTTTTCAGTTGTTTTATACTCTTATGCATATACTTACATGTACACACATTTAAATTAAAATTAAACCCCTAAGTAAAAATAATTCACTTATTGCGTCAAAAATTGCTTACGTTCAAGTAGATGTTTAATTTTATACGAGTCTCCTAGTAGTGCCTTTCGTCATCCTTGTGACTCTAAAACAAAACAGTCGAAGCCGCAGGCGACCATGAATGATACGTGTGTGTTTACGCCCAATCCTTAATCTAAAGGAAATCGTGTTAAAGTGATCATTCTTGTGGAAAGAGGAATACCAGGTACCAATATTCTGTCGAACGCTCTGTAACTTAATCGTCTATAGACTTGATAATTTCCAAATAACTTACCGAAGAATGTGATACAAATGACATTAGGTTGCTGGAGTGATTGTTTGACTATAGCAATCAAGAATATGCATCTTGTTGCGTAAATTTCTGAGTAATTATTTTGAACAATACGGGGAAACCATATAATTAGTTGCTGTGATTTAGAATATGCTAATGAGTCTGGCAATAAACCGACTGATGGCATAGTCAAATCTATTACTTCTCACTTGTCACAGAAAGATGTTCAATTCTCTTGTGAGATAATAATCCAGGAAACAAGTTTTCTACCTTCTGTTTCTGGCAGCATTTTAGATATGTTACTGTGAGATCACTAGAGTGATGTCACTGTGTCGTGGGAGACAGTGCTCACTCATTAGCAGATTGAACCTTCTCGTTTAACCCACGTCTATCTCCAGGTTAATGATCATTCTATCTCTGGTGATAGCGGGACTGCTATGTCTGTGGGCTACTCGTCATACTGCTATCCCAGTGAGTACTTTTTTAAGTTTTACTGGCGAAGCTAACCTCCTTCATTTGTTTATATTAAGCTTTATATATATACTTTAATCTAAAAAAAACACTTTAGTTTTTATGTTTATTTGACTGCATTCTGTATCAGCCAGAAAATAAATTTCCCAGCACGTCAGTGTCCTACACACGTTATATCATAATACTACCTGGACATGTACCAGTATTTCAGCGCCTACACTCCTTCCAACACATTAACTCTACACACATCCTGGCATAAGAACACTCCCAGCACATATAACAACACTTCAGCATTACCTAAACATGTGTCAACACATTAACATAACCTACATATGTGCCAGCACATTAACACATGTGTCAGCACATTAACGCAGCCAACACATGTGCCAGCACATTAACACAACCAACACATGTGCCAGCACATTAACACAACCAACACATGTGCCAACACATTAACACAACCAACACATGTGCCAGGCAGATATACTAACTCAGTGGTTCCCAAACCAGCTTGTTACACATGTGCATGTTAACAAAATGTTGTTATTATTGATATATATGGCTATGAACGTATACAGCCTCGCATACTCTGCTAATCCTAGCATTGTAAGAACCACACATACACTATATATAAAATTAATAATAGCTACAAATTCACAGTGTGGGTAAATACTAACTATATACGCACAAGTACACATACATACCAACTTATGTCTACCTCGGCTGATGCTCACACTGACAGTGTGAAATAGAGGCAGCCTCAGGAAGTGAGTGACGCGTACTGATATACTTAACAAGCATACTTGTCAAAATACTACACTTAGCTATATATTTCTTCTTTTCTAATACTGTAGTCTATTATTATAATAGGAAAGACAAAGTTAACAATAATCCTCATACCGCATTGTTTTCCAGAATTCATAACTTTTTTTCTGTCATCTTACTGGTTAAATTACTAATTTACAGTTTGGGAACCACTGTACTAACTTAATTATTTATCTCTGCTTCGTATATCCTCCTACCCACTTCTGTCTCTCTCCTTCCCCAGTCTCTCTCTCTCTCTCTGTATCATGCTCTGGAAAATATTTAATCCCTATAATTTTCCTCGGCTATTCTTTCTAATTGAAACGATTTGGTGTAATGCCAAAGGGAGCCTCTCACCAGTGACTACAGTGACACAGTGACTATAGTGACACCCCCTTCCGTGACACAGTGACTCCATTGATTACAGATACACAGTGGTTTATTGGTTCCAGTGACACAGCAACTCTAGTGGCACAGTGACACTAATTATAGTGACACAGTAACTCCGGGAACATCTGTGGCACAGTGGCAACAGTGATACTGTGATAATAGTGACTCAAGTAACAATGACTCCGATGACACAGTAACAATGGTGATACAGTGACAATCAGACATTCCCTTCCTCAGTATCCCTGCTGGATATTTCCACATTATCTCTTCTGGATAACCAATTTCCCTAACCTTCCTAATCACCATCTACTTCCTTGCCCTCTCCCCCCTTCACACTATTCCTCCTGGATATCCACTTTCCCCAGCTTCCGTATGGATTGTTGTGGCTCCTATAAGCATATCGTTTGAGATTTCTGGAGTTCTGATCCTTGAAATCTAGAAAATGTACTATTACTCAAATCCACCAGAGGGAATGGCACGTACTCTTGCAGTAATGTTGTTTTAGCCGAATGGTTAACGCACTGGTCTGTGAATAATTTTAGGACTCACTTGCCTAGGGTTAAAATCCCACCCCTTCCCTGAGTTGTTTACAATCGTTTTATTACGATTTCGTGAGTCTTGGGAGCGGTTTTTTGTCTTGGTGAAGCCACCAATAACATCACACAAACGTTAAGAAAAAATTAGACCAATGTTGTAGTCATCATCTTCACTCTGAGACTTTGCCAGAACTGGAGACAAAAGCAAGGATAATATTACTCTCGGAGTGTAGACCATTCCCTGTAGTGGTGTGACAAATAGGACATTAGCCAGTCTTCACGAAACATCTGATTCGAATATGCCTCTGTTACCATAAACAATAACAACTCCTGCGTAGCTCATCATAAACATTCATACCTTTACGGCATGGCAAGCTACGAAACTGGTCATCAAAGAAAGGGACAGGGTCACAATATCTAAAATCCAATGAGATTAGCACAGAGAATTCCAATGAAGAGAACAAAGGCATATGACGCTTGGCTACCGTCTTTCTTCATACTACAAAGACAGTCTTGACTATACTACTATACAGAATTTATTCCCTATATATATATATATATATATATATATATATATATATATATATATATATATATATATATATATATATATATATATATATATATATTTTTTATTATCACACTGGCCGATTCCCACCAAGGCAGGGTGGCCCGAAAAAGAAAAACTTTCACCATCATTCACTCCATCACTGTCTTGCCAGAAGGGTGCTTTACACTACAGTTTTTAAACTGCAACATTAACACCCCTCCTTCAGAGTGCAGGCACTGTACTTCCCATCTCCAGGACTCAAGTCCGGCCTGCCGGTTTCCCTGAACCCCTTCATAAATGTTACTTTGCTCACACTCCAACAGCACGTCAAGTATTAAAAACCATTTGTCTCCATTCACTCCTATCAAACACGCTCACGCACGCCTGCTGGAAGTCCAAGCCCCTCGCACACAAAACCTCCTTTACCCCCTCCCTCCAACCTTTCCTAGGCCGACCCCTACCCCGCCTTCCTTCCACTACAGACTGATACACTCTTGAAGTCATTCTGTTTCGCTCCATTCTCTCTACATGTCCGAACCACCTCAACAACCCTTCCTCAGCCCTCTGGACAACAGTTTTGGTAATCCCGCACCTCCTCCTAACTTCCAAACTACGAATTCTCTGCATTATATTCACACCACACATTGCCCTCAGACATGACATCTCCACTGCCTCCAGCCTTCTCCTCGCTGCAACATTCATCACCCATGCTTCACACCCATATAAGAGCGTTGGTAAAACTATACTCTCATACATTCCCCTCTTTGCCTCCAAGGACAAAGTTCTTTGTCTCCACAGACTCCTAAGTGCACCACTCACTCTTTTCCCCTCATCAATTCTATGATTCACCTCATCTTTCATAGACCCATCCGCTGACACGTCCACTCCCAAATATCTGAATACATTCACCTCCTCCATACTCTCTCCCTCCAATCTGATATTCAATCTTTCATCACCTAATCTTTTTGTTATCCTCATAACCTTACTCTTTCCTGTATTCACCTTTAATTTTCTTCTTTTGCACACCCTACCAAATTCATCCACCAATCTCTGCAACTTCTCTTCAGAATCTCCCAAGAGCACAGTGTCATCAGCAAAGAGCAGCTGTGACAACTCCCACTTTGTGTGTGATTCTTTATCTTTTAACTCCACGCCTCTTGTCAAGACCCTCGCATTTACTTCTCTTACAACCCCATCTATAAATATATTAAACAACCACGGTGACATCACACATCCTTGTCTAAGGCCTACTTTTACTGGGAAATAATTTCCCTCTTTCCTACATACTCTAACTTGAGCCTCACTATCCTCGTAAAAACTCTTCACTGCTCTCAGTAACCTACCTCCTACACCATACACTTGCAACATCTGCCACATTGCCCCCCTATCCACCCTGTCATATGCCTTTTCCAAATCCATAAATGCCACAAAGCCTTATCTAAATACTGTTCACTTATATGTTTCACTGCAAACACCTGGTCCACACACCCCCTACCTTTCCTAAAGCCTCCTTGTTCATCTGCTATCCTATTCTCCGTCTTACTCTTAATTCTTTCAATAATAACTCTACCATACACTTTACCAGGTATACTCAGCAGACTTATCCCCCTATAATTTTTGCACTCTCTTTTATCCCCTTTGCCTTTATACAAAGGAACTATGCATGCTCTCTGCCAATCCCTAGGTACCTTACCCTCTTCTATACATTTATTAAATAATTGCACCAACCACTCCAAAACTATATCCCCACCTGCTTTTAACATTTCTATCTTTATCCCATCAATCCCGGCTGCCTTACCCCCTTTCATTTTACCTACTGCCTCACGAACTTCCCCCACACTCACAACTGGCTCTTCCTCACTCCTACAAGATGTTATTCCTCCTTGTCCTATACACGAAATCTCAGCTTCCCTATCTTCATCAACATTTAACAATTCCTCAAAATATTCCCTCCATCTTCCCAATACCTCTAACTCTCCATTTAATAACTCTCCTCTCCTATTTTTAACTGACAAATCCATTTGTTTTCTAGGCTTTCTTAACTTGTTAATCTCACTCCAAAACTTTTTCTTATTTTCAACAAAATTTGTTGATAACATCTCACCCACTCTCTCATTTGCTCTCTTTTTACATTGCTTCACCACTCTCTTAACCTCTCTCTTTTTCTCCATATATATATATATATATATATATATATATATATATATATATATATATATATATATATATATATATATATATATATATATATATATATGTCGTGCCGAATAGGCAGAACTTGCGATCTTGGTTTAAATAGCAACGTTCATCTTGCCACATAGGACAAGTGAAAATTTGTGTATGCAATAATTTCGCCAAAATCATTCTGAACTTAACGAAAAAAATGTATTTCACTATGTTTGTTCAGTATTAAATTACTGTACACAAACCTAAAATATATTTAGTTAGGTTAGGCTAAAATAAATTGTTCTTGTTATAATAAGGTTAGGTAAGTTTCCTAAGATTCTTTTGGTGCAAAATTAAAAGTTTTTACATTACCATTAATGAAAAAAAATATATCTTAAACGTATAAGAGAAAATTTTAGAAACGACTTAATTTGAAATGAATTATTGCTAATTGACCAGTTTTACATATTCGGCACGACATATATATATATAAATATATTAAATACGTTTACAATAATGTAGTACTAAACAAACATAATCAAATATATTTTTTTCGTTAGGTTCAGAATGATTTTGGCGAAATTATTGCATACACAAATTTTCACTTGTCCTATATGGCAAGAGGAGCATTAATATTTAAGCCAAGATGGCAAGTTCTGCCTATTCGGCACGACATATATATATATATATATATATATATATATATATATATATATATATATATATATATATATATATATATATATATATATATATATGCACAGTGGAACCTTGCCTTACGAGTGTCCCAATGTACGAGTTTTTTTGAGACAGCCGTTACTGGGTCGATTTTTTGCTCTGAGTTACGATCCAACATTTGTGTTACGAGCCAGCTCCCCTTGCTTCCCCCTCAACCCAAAACCTGTACACCTCGCTTGTTTATCTATGATTTCATGCTTTAATTCCATGGAAATCCTCCTCCTTTTTCTTCTCAGCATTGTGCTTTACACTTACTTTCTTAGGACCCATGCTGAGAAAAACGAAATTTGGCTAAATAACTGTCAAAAATGCAAGCAAAGCATGAGGGAACTGCTCCCACATCGAGGTAAACAGTGCACTTATAAGAACATAAGAACGAAGGAACACTGCAGCAGGCCTACTGGCCCATGCGAGGCAGGTCCAAGTCTCCTACCGGCTTAAGCCAATGCACCCAACCTAGTCAGGTCAGGTCACATTGACTTAAGGGAGGAACACGGCAACCGACCTGGTAGCACAAGCTAATCAGGTCCAACTCACACCCACCCACATCCACTCATGTATTTATCCAACCTATTTTTAAAGCTACACAACGTTCTGGCCTCTATAACTGTACTTGGGAGTTTGTTCCACTCATCCACAACTCTATTACCAAACCAGTACTTTCCTATATCCTTCCTGAATCTGAATTTTTCCAACTTAAAACCATTGCTGCGAGTCCTGTCTAGGCTAGATATTTTCAGCACACTATTTACATCCCCTTTATTTATTCCTGTCTTCCATTTATACACCTCAATCATATCCCCCCTAATTCTACGTCTTTCTAGAGAGTGCAGATTCAGGGCCCTTAGTCTATCCTCATAGGGAAGGTTTCTGATACATGGGATCAACTTTGTCATCCTCCTTTGTACATTTTCCAGAGCATTTATATCCATTCTGTAATACGGTGACCAAAACTGTGCAGCATAATCTAAATGAGGCCTAACCAAGGATGTATAGAGTTGAAGAACAACCTGAGGACTCCTATTATTTATGCTTCTTGATATGAAGCCAAGGATTCTATTAGCTTTATTGCGAACACTTATGCACTGTTGTCTTGGTTTCAGATTACTGCTAACCAGAACTCCTAAATCTTTTTCGCAATCCGTAATATTAAGATCTACATTATTTAGTTTATATGTGGCATGGTTATTGTCCTGTCCAACATTTAGAACTTTGCATTTGTCTATATTAAACTGCATCTGCCACTTCTCCGACCACTGCATCAGTCTATTCAAATCTTCCTGGAGTGCTCTAATGTCCTCGTCAGAATGAATTCGACGGCCTATTTTGGTGTCATCGGCAAACTTGCTGATGTCGCTCTTTATGCCCTCATCTATGTCGTTTATGTAGATTGTGAACAGCAGGGGGCCCAACACTGACCCCTGTGGAACACCGCTCGTGACGCTTCCCCACTCTGATTTCTCCCCATTTATGCAAACTCTCTGCTGCCTATTTGTCAACCATGCCTCTATCCAGGAAAAAATTTCTCCTCCTATTCCATGTGCCTTAATTTTCCTCAATAGTCTCTGATGTGGGACCCTGTCAAAAGCCTTACTGAAGTCCATATACACAATATCATATTCATTACCATGATCTACCTCCTCAAATACCTTAGTGAAAAAAGTTAATAAATTCGTAAGGCAGGAACGCCCCTTTGTAAAACCATGCTGAGATTCGTTGATTAATTTATGCTTTTCAAGGTGGCTACGAACTGCCTCGGCAATTATTGATTCCATAAATTTTCCCACTATGGAGGTTAGGCTTATTGGTCTATAGTTCGAAGCTAAGGACCTGTCACCTGCTTTGAAAATAGGTATCACATTTGCCATTTTCCACTTATCTGGCACCATGCCAGTTTGTAGTGATATGTTGAAAAGATTAGCCAAAGGTTTGCTAAGCTCCTCTTTACATTCCTTTAGAACCCTTGCATACAGTTCATCAGGGCCTGGGGATTTGTTAGGTTTTAATTTATCTATTTGCCTAAGGACCATGTCACTTGTGACCCTAATCGTGCACAGTTTATTATCGTCCTGTTCTACATAATTTATCATTTCTGGAATATCGCTGGTATCCTCCTGTGTAAAAACTGAGAGGAAGTATGTGTTAAAAATTCTACACATTTCCTTATCACTGTCAGTGAGCTGACCCGAGGAACTTTTGAGTGGGCCTATCTTGTCCCTGATCTTACTTCTGTATACCTGAAAGAATCCTTTTGGGTTAGTCTTCGAATCTCTTGCAACTTTAACCTCATAATCTCTTTTTGCTTTTCTAATTCCCTTTTTTATTTCTCTCTTTAACTGAATATATCGATTTCTTAATTGCCCCTCTCCTCTTTTGATTTGCCTATATATGCCTCTCTTTTGACCAATTAGATATTTTAATCTATTGTTCATCCATTTAGGATCATTTTTGTTTGATCTGATTTCCCTATTTGGAACATAATTTGACTGAGCAGCTAGAACTATGCCCTGGAAAGCGTCATATCGGCAACCATCACCACCTACCTGACCCTTAGTCAGGTCATTCCAGTTCAGCCCACCTAAGTAATTTTTCAGTCCTATGAAATCAGCCAAGCGGAAGTCAGGGACAGAGACTTGATTGCCATTATTAGGGGAATTCCATGATATATTAAAACTGAGTGATTTGTGATCACTTTCCCCAAGCTCATCATTAACCTCAAGATTATTAATTAGTGTTTCCCTACTGGCAAGAACCAAGTCAAGGAGGTTATTTCCCCTAGTTGGCTCTGTCACAAACTGTTTTAAAAAACAATCCTGGATCGTATCAAGAAAGTCACCTGACTCTAAATTTCCTGTCAAATTGCTCCAGTCAATCTGTCTATAGTTGAAATCTCCCATTAGCACAACATTTTCGTATGTAGATGCCTTACGAATTTCGTCCCATAGAAGTTTACTGCACTCCCTATCAAGATTTGGGGCCCTGTAAATCACACCCAAAATTAGTTTTTCTCGGCCCTCGAGAAGCTGTAACCAAACAGATTCAGTGGCTGACGCTTCTAATTTTATATCTTGTCTAACACAACAATTTAAATTGTCTCTGACATACATCGCTACTCCACCACCTTTCCTGTTGACCCTGTCAGTGTGGAATAATTTATAGCCTTGTATGTGACATTCAGAGGGCATCTCTCTATCTTTCAGATTGAGCCAGGTCTCTGTTATAGCAATAATATCTATGTTTCCTGCACTTGCAATTAATCTTAGCTCATCTATCTTATTTCTTACACTCCTGCTATTAGTATAGTAAACCTTAAGGGAGCTAGTCCCTTGCTGCCCTCTGCTGTCCCCCTTTGTTTGCTGACCTGATCTATTGTTTTTATTTATAACTTCATGCTGAATGCCTTTTATACATTTACTGTTTCCAACCCTAGTGTTGCAACCTGCTTGTTTCCCACACACACCCATACCTCTATCTTCTATCAGTTTAAAATCATAGGCATTTCACCAATGGCCTTCTCAATCGAGTCTGCAAGTGCTACCACCCCAGCCCCAGAGAGATGTACCCCATCCCTTGCATACATATCATGTTTGCCATAAAAGTTGTTCCAGTTGTCAATGAATGGGATTGCAAGTTCCTTGCAGTATCTGTCTAGCCAGCAATTTACACCAATTGCCCTAGACAACCATTCATTTCCTACTCCCCTTCTAGGCAAGATGCTACATATGATTGGGATCCCTCCCTTAGACTTAATGAAATCTATAGCTGACCTGTACTTATCTAGCAGCTCTTCTCTCCTACCCTTCCCAATATCATTTCCACCAGCACTGAGACAGATAATGGGCTTGTTCCCATTACCTGACATGATATTATCCAGCCTGTTGACTATGTCCCCAACACCAGCTCCAGGGAAGCACACTCTATCTCTCATCTTCTTATTCCTATTACAAAAAGCACGGTCAATATATCTTACCTGAGAGTCACCAACCACAAGAATGCGCTTACCTCTATTAGCAGGGGCAGTAGTACCCTTACCTTCACTGGCCACTGAAGTACATTCATCCTGAAGAACAGAGAAGCGATTTCCTACCTTCAGATCTTCACTCTTAACTTTCCTTACTCTGATGCGCCTCCCATTACTGTGAACCACTCGCCACTTGTAGCAGGTGCTGGGCTGCACCTCACTGCTGGTAGCCGTTGCTACCTCCCCACCTACAGCCTCCTCACAGCGAGAGACAGACTGCACCTCACTGCTAGAAGCCTCATTCCCCACAACTCCAGCCACCTCACACTCTCTCCCAGACCCATTGAGGTGGACCTTCAGCCTCCTAATCTCCTCCTGGAGAAGCAAGACCTCCTCCTTCAACTCTCCAACCTCAATTTTTAAAACACTGCAGAAGCATTAAATACCACTTGTTCGTGGTTACAATAATATAGAGGTGGTACTTCCCTATATTTAAATATATATATATATATATATATATATATATATATATATATATATATATATATATATATATATATATATATATATATATATATATGTATATGTCGTGCCGAATAGGCAGAACTTGCGATCTTGGCTTAAATAGCAACACTCATCTTGCCATATAGGACAAGTGAAAATTTGTGTATGCAATAATTTCGCCAAAATCATTCTGAACCTAACGAAAAAAATATATTTCACTGTGTTTGTTCAGTATTAAATTATTGTAAACAAATCTAAAATATATTTAGTTGGGTTAGGCTAAAATAAATTGCTCTTGTTGTAATAAGGTTAGGTAAGTTTTGTAAGTTCCTTTTGATGCAAAATTATAAATTTTAACACCAACATTAATGAAAAAATATATCTTTAAACGTATAAGAGAAAATTTTAGAAAGGACTTAATTTTAAATGAGTTCTTGCTAATTGACCAGTTTTACATATTCGGCACGACATATATATATATATATATATATATATATATATATATATATATATATATATATATATATATATATATATATATATATATATATATATATATATATATATACATGTATTTGTACATCTCGATAGTAAGCATAGAGTTGGTCTTGCTGTCAAGAGTGCTGGGCAAATAGGCCCCAAATATGCTCAATACTGCCACCAGATTAAATTCTTTAGAAACGTGAGCTACAAGGGGGCTGGATAAATATACAAGGATTGAACTGCAGTCCAATGACTGGAGGAGTTTTATACTGCGAGTCCTCCAGTGAATGAAAGTCATCCCCTCTTACTCTCTCTCTGTACTCTTCCCCTCTTCTCTCTCCGTACTTTACCCTTCCTTCCCTCACCCTGTTCACCAGCTTCCTGCTTCTGCTGTTCACGAATCTCCCATTTTTTTTTATTTTACCTTCCTACAATTTCCATTCACTCATCTGCATATGTGATTTTTTCTCTTTCCTCTCCCTCCCACATTTAACTAAGTGGATCTTCCCTCTCACCCCTTCCTCTCGTATTTACCTAAATAGAGATTTTTTATCGCCTCTGTGTCTTCCATTACTTGCCTGGATCATTTCTCCTACTCTCCCTTCATTTCTCATTTACGTACCATCTTATTATTTCTAGTCCACCTTTTCCTCACTCCCTCGTCCTTCTTCCTACCCTCTCTTTACTTCCCTCTCCTACTGTCAATGCTCTTCTAACTTTATTATTCCCTGACTCTCTCTGTAATAACTCGACTTTTTTGTATACTTTTTTTTTGTTGTAAATAAGAACCATGAAAGTCACACAATTACTGACTTTCCTTGCAAAGGTACATAGGTAGCTTGCAAAGGTACATAGGTAATTTTCAAATCTGAGGGGAGCTTTTGCCATATAGATCATTCAGCATTCCTAGCAGCAAAAATAAATACAAAACTTATAAGAATAATAAAGTTAAATTAACAAACCTCAAAAGCTAATAGCATAAAACACGTAACAAATAAACATTATCACACCAATTTAAAATAATCACAATGTGTACAAAATCAAAAACCTCTCCAAAATAATCCCTGGGATACCATCAGACACTCTGGAAATAATAAAAACCATCAAGAAAGTAACAAGTCCTAAGTCATGGACAAAATCTTAAAATCTGTTCCAGGATCAGCTGCAAGCAACAAGTTACACCAGTTTCCAGGAGCACCTGCCAGCTGGTGGTTATGGATGGTCATGTGTGTGTGTATGCCTGATCCACAGTCGACAAAAATTCATTTTTAAGTGACGATTCTAGTTGGTATAGGTCGGCCAACCCTTCACATCCTGCCGAACCCAATATTACTTAGTTGCTTCCTGAAGATCGCACCAGGACCGACACTTACCAAGGACATTTTCTATGTCTTTTGCACGGGTTCGAAACCATTTTGTGTTGTAGCTAATTCTTGGGCCTCGAGTCACTACTACAGACTCGGTAAGATAGGAAGGTACTTCCTATAATTTAAATTAATATTTGTAAGGAATTACTTGTAATTATGCAGAAAAAGTCTGTTCTCTTTTTTTAATCAACCACCATCACCAGGCTGCTACAACCACCACCACCATGAGGCTGGCACAACCACCATCACCAGCTGCTACAACCACCACCACCACGAGGCTGGCACAACCACCATCACCAGCTGCTACAACCACCACCACCACGAGGCTGGCACAACCAACATCACCAGCTGCTACAACCACCACCACCACGAGGCTGGCACAACCACCATCACCAGCTGCTACAACCACCACCACCACGAGGCTGGCACAACCACCATCACCAGCTGCTACAGCCACCATCACCACAAGGCTGGTACAACCATCATTACCAGGCTGCTACAGCCACCACCACCACCAGGCTGGTACAACTACCACCTCCAGGTTATTACAACTACAACTACGCTTATGCAACCACCACCACTACCAGGCTGGTACCATCACCACCAGACTGGTATAACCATCATCACCACTACCACCAGGCTGGTACAACCACTACCACCAGGCTGGTACAACCACTACCACCAGGCTGGTACAACCACTACCACCAGGCTGGTACAACCACTACCACCAGGCTGGTACAACCACTACCACCAGGCTGGTATAACCATCATCACCACCACCACCAGATTGGTACAACCACCAACACAAGGCTGGTATAACCACCACCGCCAGGCTGGTACAACCACCACAATCAGGCTGTTACAATCACTACCACCTCCAGGCTGGTACAACCACCACCACCAGGCTAGTATAATCATCATCACCACCACCACCAGGCTGGTATAACCACCAACATAAGGCTGGTACAACCACCACCACCTCCAGGCTTGTACAACCACCACCACCAGTCAGGTACAACTTAAGCTTCGGCTGTACCCATCCCATCTTGATCTCTTCTCATTTCGTCTCACTTCCTTTTCGTTACACCCACCTGTCGTCTCATCCTGTTCTCTCTCCCTAACAGGTTTTGTCTTCTCCTTCTATTAATTTTAATGACTCACTCTCCCGTCCTTCATTTAATCCTTGCTTTTCACTACACATCAGAGCACTCTTTTCATTTGCATTTATTCCTTATGTTATCTTTCCTCCATCTTCTGCCATCTTCCTTTCAGCACCTAGCATGATATTGCTGTATACATTATTTTTTCTCCCTATTACATACGCTACACTATATATATATATATATATATATATATATATATATATATATATATATATATATATATATATATATATATATATTTTTTTTTTTTATCACACTGGCCGATTCCCACCAAGGCAGGGTGGCCCGAAAAAGAAAAACTTTCACCATCATTCACTCCATCACTGTCTTGCCAGAAGGGTGCTTTACACTACAGTTTTTAAACTGCAACATTAACACCCCTCCTTCAGAGTGCAGGCATTGTACTTCCCATCTCCAGGACTCAAGTCCGGCCTGCCGGTTTCCCTGAACCCCTTCATAAATGTTACTTTGCTCACACTCCAACAGCACGTCAAGTATTAAAAACCATTTGTCTCCATTCACTCCTATCAAACACGCTCACGCATGCCTGCTGGAAGTCCAAGCCCCTCGCACACAAAACCTCCTTTACCCCCTCTCTCCAACCTTTCCTAGGCCGACCCCTACCCCGCCTTCCTTCCACTACAGACTGATACACTCTTGAAGTCATTCTGTTTCGCTCCATTCTCTCTACATGTCCGAACCACCTCAACAACCCTTCCTCAGCCCTCTGGACAACAGTTTTGGTAATCCCGCACCTCCTCCTAACTTCCAAACTACGAATTCTCTGCATTATATTCACACCACACATTGCCCTCAGACATGACATCTCCACTGCCTCCAGCCTTCTCCTCGCTGCAACATTCATCACCCATGCTTCACACCCATATAAGAGCGTTGGTAAAACTATACTCTCATACATTCCTCTCTTTGCCTCCAAGGACAAAGTTCTTTGTCTCCACAGACTCCTAAGTGCACCACTCACTCTTTTTCCCTCATCAATTCTATGATTCACCTCATCTTTCATAGACCCATCCGCTGACACGTCCACTCCCAAATATCTGAATACATTCACCTCCTCCATACTCTCTCCCTCCAATCTGATATTCAATCTTTCATCACCTAATCTTTTTGTTATCCTCATAACCTTACTCTTTCCTGTATTCACCTTTAATTTTCTTCTTTTGCACACCCTACCAAATTCATATAAATATATATAAATATATATATATATATATATATATATATATATATATATATATATATATATATATATATATATATATATATATATATATATATATATATATATATGCCAAATAGGTAGAACTGGTCAATTAGCAAGAACTTATTTAAATTTAAATCATTTCTAAAATTTTCTCTTATATGTTTAAAGATATATTTTTTCATTTATGGTAATGTAAAAATTAAAAAAATTGTACCAAAAGTGCCTTAGAAAAGCGCAAGTTAATTTAGCCTAATCAAACTAAATATATTTTAGATAAGTTTACAATAATTTAATAATTAACAAGCACAATGAAATATATTTTTCTCGTTAGGTTCACAATGATTTTTGTGAAATTATGGCATGCCTAAATTTTTGCTTGCCTTATTCGGCAAGAAAAGCGTTAACAGTTAAGCCAAACTCGCAAGTTTTACCCATTCGTCACGACATATATATCCGGTGCCTAATAAGGCAAACTTTCAGAATAGGCTGAACTCTCTTAAAAGACATGTCTTTTCCAAAGAGTTTGCAACAGGTTGATATATATATTTCATTGACAATGTTGTAAAAAAAATGCTTTTTGCACTAAATATTCCTTAGAGACCTAACCTAACCTAACCTAACCTAACCTTACCTAACCTAACCTAACTTAAGCTAACTTAACCTAACCTAACTTTAACGTATTTTTTGAGCTAAATATATCATAGGTCTTTATAAATTTATTTAATATTACTTATATTGAATGATATATTTCTTATGTTCTAATTGATTTTCGCAGATTCATGGCAAAAGAAATCACTGTGCTTAATCGGAATTAAACACTCTTGCTAAATTTAGGCGCTAATACACGATTACGTTATTTTCATTAGTAATTTTGATATCAGTCTAGAGGAGTTAAAAACAAACCCTTAAAGCATTTGAGTGCATTTAACTGATTAACGGTTGTAAAGCTGGTTCGTAATTCCACACAATATGTCAACAAATTCAAGAATCATCGAGTAAATGAATAGTCGTGGTGGCTTCTGTTTACGTTTGTGAGCGGAATCCAAGTGGTCGAGCAGCAGGATCACCGTGTGTCCAGATGATATGCGATCCTACTTTACGATGTTCACTTTCCAATTGAATGCGTCCCTTCCCAAGTTCACAGAGTTTATGGCCTCAACGTGGAGCTGAATAATAACAAGCATGAGCTGAAATATAAATGAAGTTGTATTGGTATATCTTGCATAGGAATTTCTTTTCTTCGTATTCGAGAAGAAAGGAATGCTTATTAATAATAATAATAATAAATTTAATAATAATATAATAATAAAAAGAAACATTAAATAAAATCTTAAGAATTTTAAGTAAATACGTAAATAATCATTGAAGTTGTATCCGCAGAATTCTCATCTAACGTTATCAACGAGGGCAAATTCCTTGGCCTATACCTCGACAACAACCTAAATTTCAGCACCCATATCCAACATATAACAAAAAAAGTATCCAAAACGGTGGGGATCCTCTCCAAGATACGATACTACGTACCGCAAACTGCCCTTCTCACACTATACCATTCACTTATATATCCATACCTCACCTATGCTATCTGTGCTTGGGGTTCAACTGCAGCAACACACCTAAAGGCAATAATAACCCAACGAAAAGCCGCAGTAAGAATAATCACTAAATCCCATCCCTGGCAACACACCCCCCACTCTTCATAGATCTAAACTTACTCCCTGTTCAGAACATCCACACTTACTACTGTGCAATCTATATCTACAGGACCTTAAATGCCAATTTTAACCATGACCTAAAACGCTTTCTTGATAGTTGTGACAGGATCCACAGGCATAACACCAGACACAAACATCTCTATGACATTTCCCGTGTTCGACTAAACCTTTACAAAAATTCAATGTATTTCAAAGAACCTAAAATCTGGAACACCCTACATGAAAACTCTAGAACTGCAGACACATTCATCACTTTCAAAAATACAGTTAGAAAACTTCTTATCTCCCTGATCCACCCCGACAACTAACTACATGATAACCACCTGGTGGTTCAAAATTACACTCACTCACCCATTGACTATAAACCCAGAAATACTAATCTTAATCTTAAAATAATAAATCCTAACTAGTCATAAGTTTGCCTATGGTACTCCAATATGGACACTGTATTGTGCCAAAACAAAAGCATTCACATTCTAAACTCACAAATTATTATGTAGTCACTTAGCCTTAATACCATAATCTGTAAGGATTTAATGTTAAGAATTAATCTAAGTCTGCTCGAAATGCCTAGCCATGCTAGGTGTCCTAGTGGCCACCTCTGTAATTAGTATTTTATAACATGTAAACCACAAAATACCCAAAACCTGTAAACCCCACATTGTAACCAATATAGAGAATAAACTTGAATTGAATTACATCAAAGAAGTCGAGTGTATATCCACGGAGAATAGGATATTTTAATTCATATTCAAGTGATTAAAGTATTGTTTACATGGTGTATGAACAGCCTTGAAGACGCTTGTGTTACATAGAGTATTGAAGCTTAATACAGCAGGCATCCACCTAAGGACGTACTCTGTGCCGTGTTTGCACTTGTTCAGCGATTGTGAGAGTAATGGTGGTTGGGGATTTCAATGCTAAAGTGTTCAATAATGTTGTGGAGGGAGTAGTAGGTAAATTTGGGGTGCCAGGGGTAAATGAAAATGGGGAGCCTTTAATTGAGCAGTGTGTAGAAAGAGGTTTACCTGGAGTTTACCTGGAGAGAGTTCCGGGGGTCAACGCCCCCGCGGCCCGGTCTGTGACCAGGCCTCATGGTGGATCAGAGCCTGATCAACCAGGCTGTTGCTGCTGGCTGCACGCAAACCAACGTACGAGCCACAGCCTGGCTGGTCAGGAACCGACTTTAGGTGCTTGTCCAGTGCCAGCTTGAAGACTGCCAGGGGTCTGTTGGTAATCCCCCTTATGTATGCTGGGAGGCAGTTGAACAGTCTCGGGCCCCTGACACTTATTGTATGGTCTCTTAACGTGCTAGTGACACCCCTGCTTTTCATTGGGGGGATGTTGCATCGTCTGCCAAGTCTTTTGCTTTCGTAGTGAGTGATTTTCGTGTGCAAGTTCGGTACTAGTCCCTCTAGAATTTTCCAGGTGTATATAATCATGTATCTCTCCCGCCTGCATTCCAGGGAATACAGGTTTAGGAACCTCAAGCGCTCCCAGTAATTGAGGTGTTTTATCTCCGTTATGCGCGCCGTGAAGGTTCTCTGTACATTTTCTAGGTCAGCAATTTCACCTGCCATGAAAGGTGCTGTTAGTGTGCAGCAATATTCCAGCCTAGATAGAACAAGTGACCTGAAGAGTGTCATCATGGGCTTGGCCTCCCTAGTTTTGAAGGTTCTCATTATCCATCCTGTCATTTTTCTAGCAGATGCGGTTGATACAATGTTATGGTCCTTGAAGGTGAGATCCTCCGACATGATCACTCCCAGGTCTTTGACGTTGGTGTTTCGCTCTATTTTGTGGCCAGAATTTGTTTTGTACTCTGATGAAGATTTAATTTCCTCGTGTTTACCATATCTGAGTAATTGAAATTTCTCATCGTTGAACTTCATATTGTTTTCTGCAGCCCACTGAAAGATTTGGTTGATGTCCGCCTGGAGCCTTGCAGTGTCTGCAATGGAAGACACTGTCATGCAGATTCGGGTGTCATCTGCAAAGGAAGGCACAGTGCTGTGGCGGTAATAAGTAATACATATTTTATGAAGAAGAAGATAAATAAATATACAAGGTATGATATACCACGTAATGAAAGTAGTTTGTTAGATTATGTATTGGTGGATAAAAGGTTGATGGGTAGGCTCCAGGATGTACACGTTTATAGAGGGGCAACTGATATATCAGATCATTATTTAGTTGTAGCTACAGTTAGAGTAAGAGGTAGATGGGAAAAGAGGAAAATGGCAACAACAAGTAAGAGGGAGGTGAAAGTGTATAAACTAAGGGAGGAGGAAGTTCGGGTGAGATATAAGCAACTATTGGCAGAAAGGTGGGCTGGTGCAAGTATGAGTAGTGGGGGGGGGGGGTTGAAGAGGGTTGGAATAGTTTTAAAAATGCAGTATTAGAATGTGGGGCAGAAGTTTGTGGTTATAGGAGGGTGGGTGCAGGAGGAAAGAGGAGTGATTGGTGGAATGATGAAGTAAAGGGTGTGATAAAAGAGAAAAAGTTAGCTTATGAGAGGTTTTTACAAAGCAGAAGTGTTATAAGAAGAGTAGAGTATATGGAGAGTAAAAGAAAGGTGAAGAGAGTGGTGAGAGAGTGCAAAAGGAGAGCAGATGATAGAGTGGGAGAGGCACTGTCAAGAAATTTTAATGAAAATAAGAAAAAATTTTTGGAGTGAGTTAAACAAGTTAAGAAAGCCTAGGGAACGAATGGATTTGTCAGTTAAAAACAGAGTAGGGGAGTTAGTAGATGGGGAGATGGAGGTATTGGGTAGATGGCGAGAATATTTTGAGGAACTTTTAAATGTCGACGAAGAAAGGGAGGCGGTAATTTCATGCACTGGCCAGGGAGGTATACCATCTTTTAGGAGTGAAGAAGAACAGGATGTGAGTGTGGGGGAGGTGCGTGAGGCATTACGTAGAATGACAGAATGTAGGATTGTGGATGGAAGGAGGTTTTTCGGTCCGAGAGTGGTAAGTTACTAATTGAAGCATATATGTGAACAGTGTAGGGAGAGTTTTTATGAGAGTGGATAGTGAGATGTTGCTCAGGTTAGGGTGTGTAGAAGAGAGGGAGACTACTTCCCGGTAAAAGTAGGTCTTAGACAGGGATGTGTAATGTCACCATGGTTGTTTAATATATTTATAGATGGGGTTGTAAAAGAAGTAAATGCTAGGGTGTTCGGGAGAGGGGTGGGATTAAATTATGGGGAATCAAATACAAAATGGGAATTGACACAGTTACTTTTTGCTGATGATACTGTGCTTATGGGAGATTCTAAAGAAAAATTGCAAAGGTTAGTGGACGAGTTTGGGAGTGTGTGTAAAGGTAGAAAGTTGAAAGTGAACATAGAAAAGAGTAAGGTGATGAGGGTATCAAATGATTTAGATAAAGAAAAATTGGATATCAAATTGGGGAGGAGGAGTATGGAAGAAGTGAATGTTTTCAGATATTTGGGAGTTGACGTGTCGGCGGATGGATTTATGAAGGATGAGGTTAATCATAGAATTGATGAGGGAAAAAAGGTGAGTGGTGCGTTGAGGTATATGTGGAGACAAAAAACGTTATCTATGGAGGCAAAGAAGGGAATGTATGAAAGTATAGTAGTACCAACACTCTTATATGGGTGTGAAGCTTGGGTTGTAAATGCAGCAGCGAGGAGGCGGTTGGAGGCAGTGGAGATGTCCTGTCTAAGGGCAATGTGTGGTGTAAATATTATGCAGAAAATTCGGAGTGTGGAAATTAGGAGAAGGTGTGGAGTTAATAAAAGTATTAGTCAGAGGGCTGAAGAGGGGTTGTTGAGGTGGTTTGGTCATTTAGAGAGAATGGATCAAAGTAGAATGACATGGAGAGCGTATAAATCTGTAGGGGAAGGAAGGCGGGGTAGGGGTCGTCCTCGAAAAGGTTGGAGGGAGGGGGTAAAGGAGGTTTTGTGGGCGAGGGGCTTGGACTTCCAGCAAGCGTGCGTGAGCGTGTTAGATAGGAGTGAATGGAGACGAATGGTATTTGGGACCTGACGAGCTGTTGGAGTGTGAGCAGGGTAATATTTAGTGAAGGGATTCAGGGAAACCGGTTATTTTTATATAGCCGGACTTGAGTCCTGGAAATGGGAAGTACAATGCCTGCACTTTAAAGGAGGGGTTTGGGATATTGGCAGTTTGGAGGGATATGTTGTGTATCTTTATACGTATATGCTTCTAAACTGTTGTATTCTGAGCACCTCTGCAAAAACAGTGATTATGTGTGAGTGAGGTGAAAGTGTTGAATGATGAAAGTATTTTCTTTTTGGGGATTTTCTTTCTTTTTGGGTCACCCTGCCTCGGTGGGAGACGGCCGACTTGTTAATATATATATATATATATATATATATATATATATATATATATATATATATATATATATATATATATATATATATATATACTTACCTTTACCTCAGTCAGTCAACAAGTGATAAATGCAATGAGATCAAAACTACCAGAGCAGCAGTCATTGCCCCCACAAATAGTGTCTTGCTAGGAACACCTCTGGGAAGCAATGCCATTGACACAATTCTCAGGAAGACGGGCAGTGGAACCAAGCTACACTGCTTGAGTCTGCCCAGGTCAGACTAGGAGGCATTGGTGTCCGCAAGTCATCACAGATTGCGCAAGTACCTGCTTTTCTGTCCTCGTGTATTGCATCCAGAGAGCTTGTAGCAGCGATTCTCCCTGAACATCTTAGGGACAAGATTGGAGTCCAGGACCAAAAGTTCATTGACGGAGCCATGATCTGGGATAATCTAACGGGCTCTGAAACCAGACCTGCTCCCCCCAACAACTACAAACAATCGCACTGGGATGGTCCAATAGTGGAAAATATAGCCTCAACAATGCTTCAGAGTGTGTCAGGGAAGGATAGAGCCCGCCTCCTGGCAGTGAGAGCCCCTCATGCTGGGGACTTTCTGTTGGCTGTTCCCAACTCCAGCCTTGGCACACGCCTCGACCCACAGACCATCCGCATCGGTGTTGCCCTTCGACTTGCCGCCCCTATTCTCGCCGAACACAGGTGTATTTGTGGCAGTGAAGCAGCAGACCGATTCGGGTACCATGGTCTTGTGTGCCGTAAATCCGAGGGAAAGATTGCAAGACATGAGGAGGTTAATAACATTATCAAGAGGAGCCTCACAACAGCTGGATGCCCAGCAGTAAGGGAGCCACCCCAACTATGCAGATCTGATGGCAGCCAGAAGCGTCCAGATGGTATCACCCTTCAAGCCTGGACAGATGGGAAGCAGGTGGTGTGGGACTATACATGTGCATCTACCTTGGCTGATACCTATCTCCAATACACCTATATATATATATATATATATATATATATATATATATATATATATATATATATATATATATATATATATATATATATGTCGTGCCGAATATGTAAAACTGGTCAATTAGCAAGAACTCATTTAAAATTAAGTCCTTTCTAAAATTTTCTCTTATACGTTTAAAGATATATTTTTTTATATATATATATATATATATATATATATATATATATATATATATATATATATATATATATATATATATATATATATATATATATATATATATATATATATATATATATATATATATATATATATATATATATTATTAACACATTGGCCATTTCCCATCAAGGTAGGGTGGCCCGAAAAAGAAAAACTTTCACCATCATTCACTCCATTTCTGTCTTGCCAAAGGCACGTTTATACTACAATTATAAAACTGCAACATTAATGCCCCTCCTTCAGAGTGCAGGCACTGTACTTCTCATCTCCAGGACTCAAGTCCGGCCTGCTGGTTTCCCTGAATCCCTTCATAAATATTACCCTGCTCACACTCCAACAGCACGTCAAGTCCTAAAAACCATTTGTCTCCATTCGCTATCTAACACGCTCATGCATGCTTGCTGGAAGTCCAAGCACCTCGCACACAAAATCTCTTTTACCTCCTCCCTCCAACCTTTCTTAGGCAAACCTCTACCCTGCCTCCCCTCCACTACAGATTAATACACTCTTGAAGTAATTCTATTTTGTTCCACCCTCTCTACATGTCTAAACCATCTCAATAATGCCTCCTTAGCCCTTTGGATAATAGTTTTGGTAATCCCACAATTCCACCTAATTACCAAACTACGAATTCTCTGCATTATATTCACACCACACATTGCCCTCAGACATGACATCTCCACTGCCTCCAGCCTTCTCCTTGTTGCAACATACACCACCCATGCTTCGCACCCATATAAGAGCGTTGGTAAAACTATACTCTTATACATTCCCCTCTTTGATTCCATGGACAAAGTTCTTTGTCTCCACAGACTCCTCAGTGCACCACTCACCTTTTTCCCCTCATCAGTTCAATGATTCAATCATTCACCTCATCTTTCATAGTCCCATCTGCTGACACATCCACTCCTAATTATCTGAATACATCACCTCCTCCATACTCTCACCCTCCAACCTGATATCCACTTTTTCGTTACCTATTTTTTTTTGTTTTTCTCGTCATGTTACTATTTCCTATATTCACTTTCAACTTTCTTCTTTTACATACCCTACCAAACTCATTCACCAACCTCTGCAACGTCTCTTCAGAATCTTCCAAAAGCACAGTGTCATCAGCAAAGAGCAACTGTGACACCTCCCACTCTGTGTTAGATGCTTTATCTTTTAACCCCACACCTCTTGCCAACACCCGAGCATTCACTTCTCTAACAACCCAATCTGTATATTAAACAACCATGGTGACATCACACATCCCTAAGACCTACGTTTACTGGGAAATAATCTCCCTCTCTCCTACATACTCTAGCCTGAGCCTATCCTCGTAAAAGCTCTTCACTGCTTTCAGTAACCTACCTCCTATTCTATACATTTGCAACATCTGCCACATTGCCCCCTTTAAACCCTGTCATACGCCTTTTCCAAATCCATAAATGCCACAAAAACCTCTTTACCCTTATCTAAATACTGTTCACCTATATGTTTCACTGTAAACACTTGGTCTACACACCCCCTACCTTTCTTAATGCCTCCTTGTTCATCCACTATCCTACTCTCCGTCTTACTCTTAATTCTCAATAATAACCCTATACTTTACCAGGTATACTCAACAGACTTATTCCCCTATATTTTTTACTCTTTTTTTGTACCCTTTGCCTTTATACAAAGGAACTATGCATGCTCTCTGCTAATCCCTAGGTACCTTACCCTCATCCATACATTTATTAAAAGCACCAACCACTACAAAACTATATCCCACATGCTTTGAACATTTCTATCTTTATCCCATCAATCCCAGCTGCCTTACCCCCTTTCATTCTACCCACTGCCTCGGGAACATTCCCCCACACTCACA